>NC_080425.1:87216782-87516782 GCF_029873635.1 Malania oleifera
AAAGAAACCCAAGACTTCTCAAAAAAAAATTACAAAAACCTTAGTAGAGTATTGTTAATTTCCTGCATTCTGCAACAGGATACAGGAGGAAAAACCTCTCTCCCTCTAAATTCCTACAATATATTGAGAAAAAAGCTCTAGGCCTAATCAAGTTCGTATATGCTTATTTCTCACAAAACCGACACAAGTCCAAAAAAGGAAGTTTTGTACAAGTACAACCGCTTATTGAAATGGCCTGTTGATTCCGACAAGGCTAACAACAAAAGAACAGATTTTATGTCTATTTTATGAAGCTGAATTGAAAGATTCATCAGGCAGTTGAGATCGGAGGAAGAGACTACACAAAACAATATTCACTAGTGGTTGCTGGTCAGGTACTACTTCTGACACTCCATGGCAGAGAAACGGTCTTCCGTCCACCGCCAGAATCACTTTGCTGAAACAAACGTATAGCAGTATGAACCATGCAGCCAATCGGTACCTCGCTAAACCACTCTTCCAAGCTATGGTAGCGTGTGGTCACTTTTTTTCCCAACTTCAAAATCACACATTGCCTCTTCAACGATAAGAACCTGATGGAGAACATTGGGTATGAATGTTCAAGCTGCATCTATCCACTGTGCGCTCTCCAGACAAGTGGCATCAAACGCCTACATCGGCTATACTTTTGCATCAATTGTCACAAATCTGTAAGATCGTGAAACAGCTCCAAGATCACGCCGATGATCTTCCTCTCCCAGGGACAGTCTGAAGATACCATCCTGATCACTGCGGATCGGCAGAGAACATTACAAACCCTTCGGCAGATCCACGGGACAAATTCCTAGCGGAAGAACTGGAAAGATCTTTCCTTCCGTCTAGAATGGATCTCCCGTTATGCGCAAGGGCCTGCAATGACAACAGTCATTTCACAGACCATCTTTCAGATCCAAAATTCAAAAGACTTCAGATTGGTACGGTGTTACAAAGGAACGGAGTCTGTTTCCACAGCTCGAAAGATGACGGGACATAGTCCAGTTACGCAACCTCCAGGATGGTCACTGAACTTAAGCATCAGACCCATGTTCCTTGTTACGACGGATGACATTGTCACCACAGTCGAGTCATGGTTGAAAGAGAGGATGTCTTCCTGTCTATACAGTCAGGTTGAAGGTCACTTTCATTTGGTGCATGTTGACCCACATGACCATGAGTGCAGATACCAGAAGCTCATGTCGCCAACACAAAAAGGAGACACTAAACAGTTCATGCAAAAAACTGCTTTCTCTATAACAAGAAAAACCCCGATGAACCAATCCAAGCCCCACTGAGTCAAGGGCAGCCGCTACGCTCCAGGATCCAAAACCCAAAAACCCTTTTTGTGGATGTCTACGATAGAGCCGTTAAAATTCTCGAAGAGAAGAAGGGTCTCCCTTCACTACTGAAGAAAACCTTGAACCAGAACCTATCAAACTTCCAATTCCAAACTTTCCAGGAAACCAAGCCAATCCCTTGTTTTTTATGGCTTCTCCATATGACAAAGCAATTTCTCCTTTGGAACCCAGAAAACATATGATCCAAACTTCTCCACTATAGACCATTCCATCCACCCTCTGAAGTTCAACAGACGGTAACAAGGGAAGCTTCCATCACAAAGCTGAAACAAAGTCTGAAATGGCACATAAAAAACCCGGAATGCGTTTAGAAAAACACAGAACACGACGCTGTGGAAATGCCATTGACAACTAAAGTGACAGATTATCAACCATGGGCGCTCAGATTGAATCAACGATTGCTTTACCCTTGATTCAGAATGAAGGCATTATATGATGATCTCAAAACAAAGGAATCGATGTTCCTTAGTTCTGAAACTCAGACCTTTCGCTCATCTGAAGGGATACTTTGGATCCTTATTCAGTAGTGCTAAAGAGGAAGGGGGGAAATCAGAAGACTGCGAGAAGAAGTTATACGATTGAACGAGAATCCGCCAAGCTTCTACACCAAACCTACCACACCTAAAAAGCCTTTCGTTTCTCCATTGCATATTTCTTCATTCCAAACAGTCAAACTACAACATCTACAGGGACAACCTTGGGGACTACTCCGCCAAACACTTCAAACTACTGCTGAAATCCTGAGAAAACATTCCCTAGTCCAGCAGCTCCTGTTGTTCGCACAGGAAACTCCTATACCAGGCAAGTGAACCTTTTTTACCTCCTGAAACGTTCATTCAACCACCTGACATGTTGATCAAAAAACCAAAAAGCCCATTCATTTCACCTGATCATATTCTCCATCCGGCCTTGCGACCCATCCTGAAAATTCTACTGATGGTAACAGTGATGTTTTCAATGAAGCTTGTGTGAAAACATCTTTCTCATCCACAGACCAAGAGATCACTATCTTTCCAGCATTGATTGATGATGGATCTCCCACAGAACCAGGATCGTCCAGATACTCATGAATTTCATGAGAGTCCGGACAAACCACAGTTCCTAGTGAAAGAACCCTCGGAAGCCACCTCGGCTCCTCACTCAATCGGCTCCTCACATTCAAAAACAACAACTCATGGTTCTCTTTTGATGATTACCTCCAAGCCAAAAGAATGGAGAAGAGATCAGAATTGTGAAATTTGGTTTGCATGGATGATCTCCAACTATCAAAGCCCGGGGAGACACATACAATGTGTTCTTGTGAATTTACATCTAGATTTACTGTGTACACTAAGAGGGTGTTGGTTCCAAAGCTGGGTGAATTCAGAAAAGTTCGTTTCTTATTCCCAGATGCCATCCCTTGAATTGGAACAACTGTCTACAGAGAATTTGTTGGGATCCAGACATTCCACGCCAATGTTGTTCGTTTCAAGAATATTTCGAGAATGAGATGTGCTCTCTACAAGAATGGACGATCTTGGACTTCAATACAAAGAATGTCTAAACGGTTATGACTTCTTGGAGGATTTCATGATGTGATTAATTCTTTAGTGACAAGTTTATATCAATTCATTACAAGAAGGGAATCCAGCCAGACTGGTACAAAGAAAGAGAGTAGACGCTTCTCACTCCTTCGGTCTCCAAAGAAATCTCTCTTGGAGAAAATTCATCAACTGGCACTCAACGCCTTGAGAAGTTGTGGTGTGGGGACACGTCATCAACTATTCTCAAAGATGATCAAGCAGGACCATAAATTCCCCCCCACAAAGTAGGCAAGCAAAAAAGCACTATTTACAGATCAAGTGCCAAGAGAGAGAAGAATTGCTCTGCAGTTCCAAAAAGTAAAGCGCAGTTTACAAAGACTACGGTTCTTGACGATTCAAAAGAAAGATACAGGGAGACACACAGAAGAAAAGATAGATTCAAGATTCTTCAAGAAAGAGAGGAACATTAGAGGATATGGGACCAAATCCTCGCTGTTTTCGATTTGCAAAGTGGAATGAAAGGACACTGCCAAAAACAGGTGCCAAAACGAACAGGACCAAAGTCTGCCAAAATTTGCCTCAACAGGTACAGGAAACGGAAGGAGTGTGTACGATGCAGGGACGCAGAATTCTATTCTTTCAGAGCAAGAAGAAAATTGAAGATTGTGTTTAAGAGGATGACAGAGAGGGAAACAGTTCTCGTCCTCGCAATGATCAGAAAAAGCTAATGATTCATGACTTAAAGGATTATCAAGACATGAATGAAATCTCTTCAGATGTCTGTACCAGGTCCAAGGCCTTGTTCTTATTTTCCCAGAATTCCTCAAGTAAGCCGCATGGCCAGATGTACCAGGCTTCCTAACTGTTGAAAAATTCCCATGGGTAAACCTATTCCTGCTGTTTGGCATTCGTTGATACAGGATTTCTCATAAGACATGATTAATTTTTCCTAAAGTCTTACCTCCAGGACGTTGGTCTTCCCAACTCAGTTTTTCAGAGCAGCCGAAATCATGATTCAAAATCTTTTCAAGCCTCTTGATTCCAAAAAACCAAAATCGGGGAGTATAAGCTCCTCCTAGTCATTGTATACATTTGTGGGGACTCAGGTAATCGGTAGGTCCACCCCTAAAAAAGGATGTTCTTTAGGATGGGGATGTTTACTGGTTCTGGTAAAGGGGTAAACCAGGGGGGGGAGTCGAAACTCATTAAGGATTTCTTTGCCCACTGAATTAGTACAACAAGAGGAATTCAAAGCCTTTCACACAACCAACACAATTTTATTCTCTTTCGTATTCCTTGTCAGATGTCCAGGGCGCCATCCAAAACAAGCTCCTGAGGTTATGTGCTGTGGAAAAGCCATGATCAGTTTATTCATTTGAATCATCCACTTGGAAAAACACCCAGACGTCATTTCATTCACATTCCCTTCAAAAGTTAATGAAGATATTCGTCCTACTTTGTAAGAGCTAGAACATCACCGGGAATGTCTCCCTCAGACCTTAAGCTTGCCAGAGAATATATATATATATATATATATATGTTGGGTCACCAAAGCACCCTATGAATGCTTGAAGCTAAGGGCCTCTCTCTCTCTCTCTCCTCGCTCTCTCTCTCTCTCTCTCTCTCTATCTCTCTCTCTCTCTCTCTCTCTCTCTCTCTCTCTATCTCTCTCTCTCTCTCTCTCTCCCATATTATTGGGGAGTGGCAACACACATTTGCTACTTCGACTTAGAGGCCAAAAATAATTATGCATCATTTGAGAGCATAGATTTCAGACTTTAAATTTGAATTTAAATAAATTTTAATATAATTTTATATTATATATTTTCTAAATCTAATACAAATCTAAATCCAAATTCAAGGCATTTTCAAATATAGGATTAGAGTTAATGTTTAAGAAAAATTCTTAATTTGTCACTAATCTAATTTGTCACATAATCTAATTTTTTTTATGAAAAATATATATTGAATATGCTTAAGTGTTGTTGTGTTTATATAATTATTGAAGGAAAACAAAAACTTACTTTATGTGCACATTCACCTCTTATCTATTTTATTCTCTCTTTTTAAGATAGGATTTCCTAAATTTGAAATCACTCGTCTATACAAGCCCGTGAGAATGATAGGTACACCACATTCAAATAATCAAAGTTAGGCATCGTTTAATAAATAATTTTGAAAAAAAAAAAAACATACATTTAAATTTAATAGTTGTACCTTGAGGCTTTAGTTGATTTTTTACACATGATTTACGGATGGACGATTAATTAGAATCGATTTTACACTTGAATTTGAAATATATAAAATGTGAAGTAAAAATTAACGACACTGAAATAAAGAATATTAAGAGGATTTTTCTCACTCAATAAAACGAGAAATTATGAGACTAATCATAGTCATGTTTTATTTTTAAAACTATGATTAAATACTAATCAGATTCTAAGTGATTTTCAATTGATAATTATCTATTTAAATCAGACTCTCTCTTAATTGCCTAAAATTTAAGGAATTAATTGAATGTTTAAAATATGACGTGCACGATTAGACAATCTAAGATATACCATGTAATGAATTAATTATAAAGTGACTCGTATTTTCTAAAATTTGCCAGTTTTTAAGAATACATACTAAATCCACTCTAATTAATTAAGTAGCATCTTGATCTAGTGGTGCAATATGGAGTATGTTGAAGAGGGAGCGAGGAGCTCAATTTCCACCAATTACAAGGAAAAGGAAAAAATAAAATCAAAATTAATCTCCTAATATATTTATTTCCATATCAAATATGATTAAAATTTAATAATAATAAATCAAATGTTAATAGTATATCTGATATAATATACTAATCAAATTTTGTTGAAATTCACACAAATTCAACTACAAGGTTTGAAATACATTGTAAAATTTATTTGGACAAAAGATTTAACGAAAATGAAAAAAAATAAGACAAAAATTAATTTCTCACAGTATTTTCCCTCCTCCTCAGTATAAAATTTATTCAAATATAATTAAAAACAAACAAAAAATAAATTAGCACTATAAAAGATAAACATTTTGCTTAATGATATATTGTATATTTAGTTTCTTTCTTCATTTTTATTAATTATTGCTAACATAAATAAACATTTTTCCATACTGCGAATGCCCCACGTGAGAATGAGACCCAAAATTGTGAATGGCTCAAACTGAGTCCATCTGCTCTTCTTGGCCTCTCCCACTTGTGTGATGATGAGAGAGAGAGAGAGAGAGAGAGAGAGAGAGAGAAAGATGAAATGGGAATAATAGTGTTTGGGTCCATGATGAATTATGAGGGGGATCAAGGATTGATTAAACAAATTAGGAATAGGAATATCCTCATCTATGTGCCCTTCCCATTCCATGGCTCATGGCTTGACTGCTGCATCCTATTTATTATTATTATTATTATACAACTAATCAATTTGAGTCATGCTCTTAATTTTAATAGCTTCATATATCTTTGCATTATATATATATATATATATATATATATATAAGATGGATGGACCAACCAATGCCAAGAGAGGATGCAAATTAAAGAGTGAAATTATTGAGTTCGATCATGTTCATTGCGAAAGGGACCTTCACACTGCATAAAACGACGCCCATCCTGCATTTCAGCCTCCTATTTTTATTTATTTTTTATTTATTTTTGTCTATTCAAGTGTGAGAGAAAGTCTTACTCTATGAGTTAGCTTCTGGGGTTGAGAATACCCTAAACCACCCAACACTAGTATTAGAGTCTGGTTCACCAACATTCTCCCTAGTGTGTCGTGCCGGAGTAGACCCCGATGTGTGAGGGGGAGATTGTTGGGTTATCCCACATTGGTTGTGGAAGGGACTGATGGTTAGTTATTAAGTGTGAGGAAAAATCTCATTTCTTGAGCTAGCTTTTGAGGTTGAGAAGACACTGAATTGTCCAACAGAAACACAATATAATTTAGTACTAAATTTTGTATAAATTCACCCGTATTTGAATTCAAGGAACAAATTTTAGGGTAGGATAAATCAATATTAATTTGGGAGAGACTTTAAATTTGGATTTAAGTTAATTTACATGAAATACAATATAAAATTGTATTAAATTTTTTTCAAACTCTCTCAAATTGAAATTCGACACTCAAAATTCATCATGCTTCCAAATGAAGCGTAAGTGAATTTACAACCCTATTATGTTTGAGCATTCATATTTAAATGAAGCGTAAGTGAATTTACAACCCTACTATGTTCGAGCATTCATATTTATTGTCACAATTGAATGGTATTAATTTTGAAATCTATGACTAATCTCCTTAGTTCAAATCCTTTCTAGTTTTATATATCAAACATTAATTTTAAAAAAGATCTCGTAAAGGAGGGCCCAATAATTTGAGCACAACGATAAAGTATACATTACTCCTATAATATGTTTGGTTAGCGAATAGATTAAGAAAAATAAAGAAACGAATGAAATAAAAACTTAAAAAGAAACATAACGAAATTAAGTGATAAATTCGATTCTAGCTATATTATTTTCGATCCCATTTCATTCTCACGTACAAAATATGTAGCTATTTCATTACTCAAACCCCGAAAAAAATTAAAGTATTTAAAAGAAAAAAAAAAAAAGAAAAGGGAATTTCAACCACCATGCATTAATTATAAATTATGCTCATAAGGTTGAAAAAAAAGGCATCCACGAGTCTTATGTGGCACGCAAAGAATAATAATAATAAGCATAAAGTGTGACATGGCATCATATTCGCAAACTTACGTGTCGAACACTCATCGCATGCCGATGGCCCATCGAGTTGTCCTAAATTTTAATTATTATTCCAAATGATTTGGTGTATAATACGTGCTTTGTTTTTCTCTCTTTCCAGTGATCGTAGGCATAGGTTTTTTCTTCGACTCTCAATGATTGCATCCCCAATGTAAAATGGACCAGACTTCAGCCAAAGTCCCTTTTGCTGTTTTAGAAAGCTTCGTTGAGTGAATCAGATTGGCGTTTTGGGACGATGCCCTTTTGCTTTCTCATCCTCTTTTTTAATCCTCCTCCTGTGGCTTTTGTCAATCACAGTGATCGGCAGCAGATGAGAGCGAGACTGGAGATGGAATTGACACTTCAATTCATTGGTAAAACGTGTCACTCAACTCAACCCAATTCCATTCCATGACTCACGCTGCACCACCACTCACCACTCACCAGGATAGCTCTGCTCTCTTGGACAGATTTGCTTCCCACCACAAACAGACACTCTCATCCTTTCTTCAACTTACCAGTCAACGATGAATTCCCATCCATGCATATCTGGTTTTCCATTAATACAAGGTTGTTTAAGATTCATGTATTAAATGATGATAGTGATTTCAGAAATATGGAAAATATTTCTGCTTGGGACTTCAACTAGCGTGTCATGTAGTCCGTCTCTCGTTTCATCCTTCTTATCCGTGTTAAGGTTAATTAAAACTTGAGACCTTTTAAGTCAGAAGAGAAAAGGGAGGAGGAAACTTATTTTTAATTGTATTTTCTTTCTATGTTAAATACTATTGAAAATGAAAGTTTATCTTATTATGATTGAAAATATGAAAATGTCGAATATTAATGATGAGTAGAATGAAAATTTTGTTCATAGTTTTGGTGTTAATTTTTCTCTTTTTCTTTTTCCTTTCCTTGATAGTCAAACATCAAAATACAACTTTCTTTATATTTTCCTTTTCTTTGTTAGTATTTTTCGAGTTTCAAACAAAGCCCTGAGGAAAGGAAGAAAAGAAAAATAATGAGCAAACTCATTTTCTCTTATATTTTCTTTCTCTATTAAATGCTGTAAAAATGTAAGTTTATTTTAATATGACTAAAAATTAGGAAAAAATAAATATTAATGATGCGTAAAATCAAAATTTTGTTCATAAATATGATATATTTTTTACTTTCTTTCTTACTTTCCTTGAAAACCAAACGTAAAAATACAAATTTTTGATATTTTACTTTCCTTTCCCTAATTTTTCTAAGTTCTAAACGTGACCTAAATAGAAGAGTTTTGAACCTTAACAAGATGCTTTTTAAGAGGAACTATATATGTTATCCGAATGAGAACGATAGAAAAGTTTGCATCAAAATCTCATGGCATGAATGGATTTTAGGACTTGGTTGAATTTTTGCAGAATTATATAAAATTTAAATACAGCTTCAAATTGAATTATACCCGTCTTCATACAATTCTAAATATAAAATCCAAAGTTTAATTTCATGTCCTGATTCGCATACAGTCGGGTCCATCCTATATTTATATATATTCTGGGAAGAATCGGGCTCTGTACGTAGAATGATAGAGAGAGCCCATGAAATAGGAATAGGATTTGGATACACTCTAAAGTTGTAGTCCACCGGCAGGCCTAATCATTATCATTTAGGAATTAATTACTTGGTTAAGCAGCATCTTTAGGTACATTGTATCAGGAAATTGACCTATTACATACCATCCTCAATACTAAATTTAAATTTAAAAAAGAAACATGATTACCATCCATACCTATCATACACTTTGCACATGAGAGAACGTATACCTTCTTCTTGCAAAGAAAATTTATTAAGATGCATAAAAATGCATTGTGAGATATGTTCGTGCTAAAAACCGGGCTTTGGAGTCTATTCTCGTGCTTAGTCGAGATTCGAGGCATCATCGAAGATACATTTTCCGAAATATTTCGAATGCTGCAGATTTGTACAAGCTTAATGCGGTGGAAAATATGAAACACAACATTTGTTCTGCAGACCCTCTGCTGTTTCCCATGTCACCCTCCTCACCAAAATGTCAAAGGAGATTAGGGGAGGCTGTCCTAATGTGTGCAAGTCTCAAGAAATGAAGCACTTGGGAAAAATAACAAATTAAATAAAGGGTACCAAAGCTAGCTTCAAAAGTCTTTTCTTCTTATTTATGGGTAGTGGGACTGTGTTCACCTCACCTGGATTCTATTCCCTTTCTGAGTATTAAAAAAAACATAAAACAAAAGAAGAAGGAGAATATGAGGGTGGGAAGCTATGAAGACCCAAAGACCCACAAGAGTACTGCTCCTTGACCCCAAGCTGGACTCACAGTCTGACCTATATACATGGAACCCACAAGTATCCCACGAAACAAGGAACTAAAAATTCGAAGTTGGACAATTTAGGCTAGGCAGGACGGGTCAATGAATTGTTAATTGTGCAGGTTTTATTAGCACATCTTCTTCTCATTTTTAACTTGGGTTAAAGAAATCTTATGATCATATTCTGAAATCTGAATAATGAACCAGACAAAATATCTACTATATAAAGAAGCAGGAGAAGAAGAAAAAAACACACACACACACACATGAGAATCACACCCCTAAGAATAAATGTAGGTAAAGGGAAAAACCATAAAGGGATGAATTATATAGGGGCATCATGATTCCTGGGTGAGCCTGTACAAAAGTTAGGCTCTCATTCTCTTACCTTTCTCCTCTTGAACCCTACTATAATACATTTCCAACATGTATTGTCCTTTTCTACACCTAAAATGACATCATTTCTTGCCTTCGATTTTCACCTATGCATGTGTAATAGTCTTTTCAAAATATTTTAATATAACACTCACATGCCACTTTTTATGTAATGTAAATGTGCCGAGTATTTAAATATACCAGCATCTTTGATTAGCTACACAATTATTCTTAAATCTTAAATCTTAAATCTTAAACCCTAAATTCATATTGTGATCAATTTTCATAGTTAATATATTACAAAATATACAACACACGTTTTTCATATAAATTTGTTTTCAAAAAATAATTATTGATTTACTCAAGATTTTTACTTGCAAAATCTCACAACCTAGGATTAAAAAAAATAGCACAAAACCCTGATGCATGTTCCGTTTATATACATACATACATATATATATATATAACACAAACTATTCCTCATGTTAGTTGTTTGATCTTAAAAAATAGTTGCGTCCAAATCCTATGTATCTATTGAATTTCAAAGGCCGACAATTGAAGCCTTGGAAGAGTCTTGGATTTTCTCTTTTTTTTTTTAAGGATGAAAGGTTATAGGCCATTAAAGAATAAAAATAAAATAAAATTGGGACTAATTTATTAATTATTTACGCACTCATGTTTTGAAATTTATTATTAATTGATAACTTGTAAATGATGCAAACTGCTCTTGAAATATGAGAGGAATGGAAAATAATAATTGAAAACTCTCAGATATTTTCAAATTAATGGAATAGTCGAAGGATCAGTTTCATGTAAAAGTTGGCCCTTTTGGAGTGTTGAGTGAAGCCTTCTCTTATTTCTTGCAAGCTACATATAAATTATTCAAGCAAGAATGTTCCTAGTCAAATCTCAAGGCCGCCAAAGGATTTGTCTTATAATGAATAGAGAACTTCATAAAAATTAATAAATTAGTAATCTCAGCGCGTACTGGTGGATGGATCCAAAGCGGATGAACTTGCAAATAAATTTTTTATCCTTTTAGATGAAAACAACACCCACTACTAGCCAGCAAAGCAAGCCCAGCTTTCCATGTAATCTCCCAACCTTTGGGCCACATATCAGTTCTATTGAATCACTTGGGGCCCTATCCCCTTTCACAATGGGATTGGTGCTCCTAAACCACTTGCACAAATTGCATGTCACATTCCACTTTTGAACTCCACTTGTATGTTGAATTCTAGTTCTTAATGAAAGCTCCATGACCCAGCATGCACAAAAATGGGCGAGTTGAATGGGTGTTGAACTCCATCTAAACAGTTGGAAAATTTTTTAGCTGTGTCAGCGACATAAGAATTTTACCTTTTTTTTTAATCAATATAAACTCATGCTATGCTGCCGAAATGATAGTCAGGTATCACCCACAGTTTTCTTGCTGACAAAAAGGCCACTCAGAAAAGAAAAGATGAATATCAATCCATTCAATCCAGTGTCTCTTAACATTTCCCTTTCCCATCTAAGGAAAAACTAAAACAAGCAAAACAAAAAACAACAAACAAACAAAACAAAACAAATAAAACAAAAAGGCAGGGAGGAAATTTTAAGTTGGAATAGTATCAGTTGGTCATCTCAATCCTGTGTACAGGCAAAAACCAAATGCAAATTGTAGCCCAAAAAATCAGAGCTTTTGATGGGCCGCACTCGTATAACACTTTTTTCAAATTAGTTGAATCGGTCAAATTGGCTTACCAAAGAAACAGATGCATCACATGCAATAAACACGGTGACATCGAACAGGACTGGCAAGCATGGAACGTGAACCCATTCAGCCATTCTTCCAAAGAATAAATGAAGATATGACATGAACCCAAATACTAAATTATGGAGGGAGATTTTGAAAAAGGAATACATACATGTGTCATGTTTCACCTTCCATCATTTCCCACCACTGCACATAATCTGTGGAGTTCCAGCGATGAGCATTGCATTTCCATGGCTTCCACGATCATGGTTAATTTCCTCTTTCAGCTACAGCCATAAAACTCAGGTTGGAAGCCGTGTAAACACCAGTTTGGTGTTCCTCACAATCACAAACTACCACTGTAGTTCTGTTGCTATAACAGTACCTCCCCATTTGCTTCACCAGTATGATCACCAGAAGCTTCTTTTCCGAGCTCTTCAACTACTTTTTCCATCTGTCTTCTATATACCGGCATAAAGTGATCGCTGATCATTGTCTGTGACAGCCTCAGTTTACTATAAAGGGACCTAGGCGTGAGAAAAATCCCAACCTTACTCTCTACCTGCTGCTGGCCGTCGTCTGTGTCGCCAGAGGATATGCTGCTGTCATCTTCCCCTTCACAAAGAAGGGTAATGATATGCATAATCTTCCCTGGTGGGAAAAATCTGTGCGCCTCCTTCATTTCTGTCATAGGGTTCCCCACCTGGCTCTCAGCAACCTCTGCAATGGCTGCCGCTTCTTCTTCTCTTATTTCCTTTGCCAAGGCAGCTTCCTCCCCATCCCTCTGATTGTAGAGCTCATGCTCAATTTGCTGCCATAACTCAACCTCCGTCATGCGGTCTTCATTGTGATTCAGGAGACTCTCACCATCAACAATATTGGCATCCACATCAACACCTGATCTCAATTCATCAGAACAGTGAATTTCTGAAGACCACTCCCCTCCTACAGATGTAGACACAGGAAATTCTATGGCTTCAAAAGTGGTAGTCGTTTCATTGGGGGGCATAAAAAGAGGCTCAGAAGTATCCGTTCTGGAGGAGGAAGGGTCCTGGGTTTGATCCTCTTCTTTTGCATTTGAACGAGAAGCAGCGGCTCGATGACGGGGACCCATGCATGACCATGATGACAAGTGGATAGCCGGGCGTGTCCATGCTGCCTGGGCCATGCTCTGGGCTCTCTTCATCACAACCTGCGGGATTAACAGAACAAAACCAGCTAAACATAAAACAGGAAATACAACTCAAGCCAATCAGATCAGAACAATCACCCAGGGAATTATGCGAAGACTGAAGTGTAGGGTACAGAAAACAATTGCTTTCAAAAGAAAATTGAAATGGTTAAATACTTAAATACACAAGATATTTTATGGTCAACAACAAGAAAGGGGGGGAAAGGAAAAATTAAATTCTTAGTTTGACAGAGAAAGATCACCTGTGTACCATTGGAAACTGGGCGCAAAATTGCCCCAGCCCCTGCAACTTTTGCTCTAGCACTAGCCATGGATGGAAGACGGGAACCCAAAGCTGAAGCAGAACGATAAACAGTACTAAGAATTCTAGTTTGCTCAATTTGGTTCCGCAGATCATTCAGCCAAGCAGATGCTGTAACCTGCACGGTTCTCCCCCAACGAAAAAAAAGAAAAACATGCATAGTTAAAAATTAATCCATTACATAAAAGCCTGAACAACATTGAAATAAGACTGAAGCCATGCATATTATTTCCAGAAAATGCTAGTCAACCCTTTTCCCCAAAACAAAAAAAAAGGGGGGGGGGAGGGGGGGGGGGTGGTTAGAAATTATAGGAGTTATCAGAAGCAACATTCCAAGAAGACTGCAGTCTGGCGATGCATATTACTTCCATAAAATGCCTAGAATGCAAACCAGCCATATCAACATGCAAGTTACTAGCTTGAATTCTTAAACCATTGAAAATTGGAACAGCTCTGATGACATCCGCCAGAGAAGCAATATCTAAGAAATTCTCAAGGGCATAAAATGAAGTTTCCATAAAGACCACTGTAATTAAAACTCCAATAAATTCAGTTTTGATTGCTTGAATGCTAACTCAAGGGTCCAATTTTCACTCTACTCGAATATAGGAGTATCCAATTAAGAGGATGCCAATTAAATACGAAATAAGAAAGTATGTACAAACAGAAAGAAGAGATTCAATTCAATACATAAGTAATGAACCATGGCAGCCGTACTCAATTATTTCCACATACTATTAAAATAGTGACTTAAAATCTAAAAACCATTTTAGTCTAACTAAATTCAATCCAGAATTTCATCAACTATCTACATCCATCATCAACATCATTATTTAGGCAACCTAACAAGTAACAACAGCAACTGACAACACTCATTCACAAAATACAAGCACCATCTTCTAAGGAATAACTGAATCTCATTTATCATCAACACAAAGTGATAATCAAATATCAGAAATCCTAAACTAGTCCAGAAACAAAACCTCAGCACGCAAGTCGTCCACTGAAGCAGCTGAAAATGTAGGTACTAAGTCAGCTCCATTTATAACAGAAGTGATAAAATCATTGCCTGATTCCGCCAATTCCCATGTCATACAAGCAGCTGCATATGATGTGCCCAGTCAGTGCCAAAAAATGCTCAAAGAGAAACAACATCTACTGGATGTAACAAACCAATGTCACACCCATCACGAAATAGGACATATCCATAAACATGGAATGATATCTGAGGAGGCATCACATCCATATGAAGAAAAGGACACATGTTTAAGAAATAATTTACAATTTACACAAACCTGGAGCAAACGTGACACAAGTAATTGTCGACAGTTCCTTCTGCTCACGCAATACATATGTTAAAAGTGCTGCAGTGCCTCCACCCAAAGAGTGACCAACAATCTGGAGAAAAAAATTTATTTGTGTGGTTTCTAAGTTTTTCTGCAAATGATACAAGGCTAAATTTCTAAATAATAGTTAATTGGGACAATTTCGTTGAATATAACTAATCCAACAACAAAATTAATGGATTCTTGCCAGCAATAGTAGCATGCTCGACACAAACAACAGAGTAGAAAATGTAGACAGATGATATTACTTTAACCAGTAATATACAATCATAGAGTTCTAGCGGAAAAGAACATCCTATAAAAGACAAAGCACATTATAGAATTAAGTATCTACATTTTTTAGCAAGCAATGAGATATCATTGCATTAACACCAATTTAATGAATGGAAAAGATGAAAATAGGTGCAAACTGAAAATTAAAAAAAAAAAAAAAATTGTTTCTACCTGAACTTTATAGCCAGGATATTCATGCAGTGCTTTAATGAGACATGGGGTTGCGAGTTTGGCAATCCATCGTGCAGCAGCAACCATTCCACAATGTGCATAACCTAAAACTAAATTGCTGACTCCTCCCTCATGAACAACTGTGTGATGAAATGGTACCACTGCTCCTGTTGCAGCTGTCAAAGTATCCTTGATACTATGAGTTCCACGAATCAATAAGAGGAAACAATTTGTTTTATGATCAACAAGAATTGTAAAAGCCGGTTTCAAAATCTGCACACGATAAAGAGATAAATATGGTTAAAACAAGTGTGCATGCGGACACACCAAGACATGATGTGTATAAAAGATGTTCCACAATATATTTCCATGCCACTGCAGAGATACCTATTCCACATCTTTCATCCATCCACATCACTTGGGCATTACATATGCCCCCCATGAAAAAAGTAAAAAAATAAAAGAATAAAACCTACCAAAAAATAGAAACTAATTAAACTGAGGTTGCTAAACAACTGAATGAAGATCAAAAACCACTTACTCCTGCTTTTGGTTCTTGAAGGAGAACATTTTCTTTGGAATAGCCAGTCTCCTCTAAAAATAAGGCAAATGGCTTTTTGGAGAAATGCCAACAAAGGGTCAATAAGTTCAAGAGGTATCTGAGCTCAGCAGTTATGTCAGATCCTTTGAGTTGTAAACTATCTTTACCTCCAAATACACCGCTAACATGTAAGTTACCCTGAAGAGTAAGGTCATATGATTAGAAACTTGGTCCAAACTCCAAATAAGGAAGATGTCTTACAAGAAAACAAACCATCGAAAGTCATTATGCCATATAAACCAGACAAGAAAACCTTGTTCAGTATTTGGTAACAGAAGGTATCTCTAGAATCTATATGCAATAGAGTGCTTATAAAGTAAGTCTTTTAAATGATTGACATCTAATGTTTGATGAAAACCATGTATAGTTACTAGTTGCAACAGCATCATAATGAACATTCAGGTCCAGTCAAGTCAAGTAGTAGAAGCCTTCTTAATAAGGCCAACTACTTAACAAAGAATATGACTGCATAGAGGTGAAAAACAAGGTAATTTTTTTACAGCCAAACAAATCAATAATGGGAATTGATTTACATGGAAATTAACCAACATTTTAATCAGATGCTTTATTATATTCTTGATCTATTAGCTATACAGCGTTCATGAATCCAGTACTCTCAAATTCCAGTTCTCTTGCCAATGAGACATTAACTTCCAAGGTCTTCTTAACAAAATCATTGCATTGCTACCCCAATACTCATGCCCACAGTCCAAATGGCATCAATTTCCTGGCAGGAGCATCCAGATTAAAGACAAACTCCTTGAGGCTTGGAAAGAATTTGTTTCAGGACGACACATCTTTACACCTAAAATTTCATTATTGCCACCCTTGATAATCAGTCATATTCCCTTAAAAAGCATGGGGGCCCATTGGTATCATCCTAACAAATTACAGAAATGAAAACTAAAACCTAGAAACAAAAACTAAAACCTGAAAACTAACAAGTAACAACTTGTTTAATTAACATTTCCAAAACCAAAACATTTTGGACTCGTATCCAATTTTGTCCATGAATCAAATAACAATTATAAAAACACATAAATAATAAAAATGCAAAATATAAATAAATTTAGAAATATTATAATGAAAATAAAAATTACTTATTATTTTAGTTAACTATTCTATTTTTAAGCTCAATTTTCAGTGCTCCAATAATAATCCTATTGTACATGACAATTGAAATTTGGAAAAAATAACTTTCTGAATGAATTTTTCAAAACTTTAGAATTTTTATAGATCATTTTATTTTAATTATATTTTAAATTCACAGTCATTTTATTTTAATTTTATTAAATTTTTTGTCTAGAGTAAAAGATTTAATCCACAAAAGTCACTTTTGATACTAAAGCACTGTAACAACATATTGCTCATGACAACTGAAACCATAAAATTTGATTTTCAGTGTTTTTATGAAAATTAACAAAAATTCAACAACAGAAACAAGCACGTTGCCATAACCTATATCTTCACTATAAAACAGCGAAACAGAAAAGAGAACATGCAAATGATCCCACACAGCCCATAATATTAGAAATCATCCTCATCACAATCTTTGGTTTTTTATATTAAAATTTTTCATTTCTCATTTAGAGAAATATACAAAAAACGAAAAACCAAAGTCACAACTATTTAAATTTGGTAAGGTCAAAGATACATTGAATGTAGCATGCGAACACACACAAAATATATATACTTATTCCAAAATAGGCCTGAGATTGAGGGTTGGAAACATGGCAGTGGTGAGTGCAAACATGAAGCAGGGACTAGTCTCACATCAAAGCCCATCGAAATTCATTGTGTAGATATCTCCCTTTTTTCTTCCCACACCTTAAATATAAAGAGGTAACATTGCCAGGTTTGGTTCTAGTAGGATATTTGGCCAGGTTTGGTTCTAGTAGGATATTTGGCTTCAGATTAATTTTTTCATCATCATCTAACTTTGAATCATGATCCACCCATGCCCTTAATTTTTATTCTTCTTGAAATTTTCATTTTCATAGGAATCTAAATGACAGGGAAATTGAGGAGCTTTATTTACTTTGTAAATCTTTCTATTCTTATAACCATCACTCTTCACTCTTTTCATTCTTTTCTCTTGTTAATCATTTGTGGAAAGTTAAGATTCCTTCTAACATTAAAGCTCGTGTAAATGGCCATCCTTAATGAGTTAAAACCAACAATATGTTGCAGATTAGAAGACCTTCTATGCTTGTCTCCCTTGATGTTTATGTGATGTGTCTAGTGGGCAGTGAGACTCATGCTCATCTTTTTCATTGCTCTATGGCCTAGAACTTATGGAATAATATTTTTTGGAATTTGGATTTTTGGAGTGTTGGGTGCTCCTAGTTTTTTGGAGGGCTTTCTACTACTTGTTTTTAGAGGCTCTGGAAGGCAAAAGAGCAAGAGGAATATTGCAGGGGTGCAGTATTTCGTAGTTTTTGTGTTCTTTGATTAGAGATAAATGCAAATACTTGTGATTGCACTTCACTTCCTGATTTGGTTTGGGGCAGTATCATCTGTTTTGCTTAACTTTCAGCTTTTTTGTTGGTTCTTTCAGGTTTCTCTGATTTTCAACATGGTATGAAAGTTTCATTAGCCTTATTTTCATCCCAAAACACACTCAATAAACAAGTCAACTGCAATCCTCTGTTCCAGGAACACATGACTTAACAAAAAGCAGTGTGCTTATAATCCTGAAATAAATGGCAGGGCCAGCATAAAATAAGCAATAAAACAGGAATTTGCTTATCTGGAGTCAATAATCCATATAGTTGTGATGTCATGGCAAGCATTTAATAAATTCATATTTTCATTAGTTAGGGTTTTGCACATATCAAGAGGCTCGATCAAATAAATTCATTGCAATGTAGATTTCTGGATTTGAAATAACAGCTAAAAGATGCTTTGTTGTATCCATACCACCTAAGATTTATAACTTCTAAACCAAAATCCAAACAAATATACTACTCCAGAAAGGCATTTTTCTAAACATTCTGCAAGCTAAATAAATTAATGAAATAAGTGAAAAAAAAAAAAAATGCAGTAACAGTATGAACGCCAACAAAGATGCTTGCCTGCCTCTTTAAAAGAAAGCTGATCCCAAATGCCAAATCCCCAATGGGCCATTTCCCTAAAGTCTCGGAATAAGTAAATCTAAGAGTTTCCGACAACGTTGAAATTGTATCCACCCATGTGGCAGGTGCTTGTATAAGTCTGTGGGATACTCGATCAATTCCCAAAGGACTGTGACTTGACACATTATTAACATCGTCACCATCATGTTCCCGAGATGAAGAAGACTGTAATTTCCTATTTAATGTGTAGTACAAAAGAGCAGCTGCACCAGCCGCCGTGGCCATAGTTGCAGTTGCCATGATTTTGTAAAGCCTATAAGTAACCAGAAGATATATCAGCTCCATAAGCAAATTTATTCATATCTGAACCCAACTACACGTCTAAAAAAAGTTATTAATTCCTTAAATTTCAAAGGCATTATCTCTTAAGTTCTTGAAATTTCATACAATCTTCAAATGCATAAACTTCATCATTCTGATGCGAGATTGTACACTGCTACTAACAACAGTACATAGACTGAAAATGCAATACATCTTATGCCTTTAGGAGATTATTGAAGAGTAACTACCCGTTTGGTTGCTGAGAAAACTGAAGAGTATTAAAGGAAACGAAATGTCATCCTCTATATCCTTTCGTGATTTAAGTTCTGTGAAATAACAAAACTCGTATAAAAAATCAAACAGTCTAGTCGCATAAACCGTAGCAGAGAAAAGGGTTTTTGTCTAAACAGAGAAAACCAAAGAATCGGATTTTAATTTCTTTTTCCTTCCTATCTTCTCTCGGCAATCAAATCAAATGTACAAATCAAACTCAGCTGAAAAAAGAGAAGAAAAAGCTCAAATATTCTAACTTCCTGAACATCCTTAAAGGCATACGTAGAAATTTACAGCATCGCCTACAATCCGCAACAACGAAGGAAATAACAAATAAATTAACCTCGACATAATCGAAAGCCCCAGAACAAAACCCTAAAATTCGTAGGATTTGCGAGCCAACAATAAAAAGAACTTGAAATAAAAAAATTGACAAACCTGAACAGCGCGATTCTGATGTGATGCCGATACCTTTCTTTTCAAGACATCAAATGAAAATTATTTACATATAAAACTGAAAAATAGAAGGGATCAACGATAAGAAAGAGATTTGCAATGAAAATGTTCTTGATTTTGCTTTTTTCATTCCTCCTTTTTTATTCCTCAAGTTCGAATCTGCTTCATTTTCACCTCGTAGGAAAACTACACGCATTTCTTCAGTACCCCCTCGGGGGGAGGGGGGTGTGTTGGTGCGCGTCGAGGGACACGTGTCGGTGAGGGAATGAACCGGTGACGGTCGAAACCGACCCTCGCTCGCTGAGAATCGAGGCCGAGACCTGGACCGCACGCTGGATCAGTTCCTCTGCGGTGCTTTTCTTTGCGGTCTCTACGGTTCTCGCTATGCGGAGGTTGACCCCCTAACGGCACAACTATGTAGAAAGGAGAAACACTGGAATTTAAATTTAAAACCCACCCATATAAAATATCACTTTAACATTTTTTATTTTAACTATAACAATTCTCAATGTAACTCACAAATTAAATACTTCCTAAAAAAATGTGTCTTTGTATTTAAATTACCAAATTGGTTATTTTAGTATTATTCGAGGCTCAATTAACTCGTGATAAAAAATTATGATTTTTTTCTCTAATGTGAATTGATAAATTTTTTATGTTACATTCTTAAATTTAATACTACTAATATGGTAGACATAAGATTCTAAAATATTTTTTAATTAGCCGTCATGAACATATGTATTGAACAGTAAGATTTTTTTGCTGAATTAAAATAATTAAAGTTAAATTCACAAGTTCGTAGATTGAGTTGAAGCCAATTAGATGCCAAAGAAAAAGTTTGTATTTATTATTGTTGTATTATTTTAAAATTGAAACTATTAAAGCTAAAAATATTATTATTACCATTAAAAGAATTAAATCTACATGGTGACTAAGTTATTTACTATCGAGTATAATTATTAAAAAAATTAATTTCACAATGAGAAATTATTATTATTATTATTATTATTATTATTATTATTATTATGGTCTAGTCCATCCTCATAATGAGTTATGTATTTGAGTAAGGATTTAATATCCTTAAATTTGTCAACAAAAAAAAAGGGTCTATGATCACATAAATTGGCGAAAAACAATTCATATGACCAACCCCATCTAATAGGACTTAAAGGTTTGTTTTTTTTTTTTATAATCTGGGGACTCCAACCGCCTTCACACCGCTTTGAATACTATGGTGTGGTGCCAAACTCGAGGGGTGAAAGTCACCTACCCATTGACGCACCCCTGATAATTCACCGAGATAAGCTCTTCAGGGGGAATCGAACCTATAAACTTGAGATCACCAAAATTACAAATCACTCTTATCACTTAAGCTAACCCTGTATTAGTAAGGGTTGATTTTGTTGTTGTTGTATATGTATTTATATATATTACAGTTAGTCAAACCAAGCTTTGGCTTTTTCAAACTCAATTTGGATTAGCCTACCAAGCCTATGGTAATATTTCAACTAAACTTATAATTTTATTGGAACTATACGAACTTTAAAAATTAAATTTATTTTGTTTATATAAAAATAAATTTTAATTTTAATTCTAAAATTTACGTTCCTAAAAAATTTACATTAGGGATTATTGATATCGTGTCTTTTGTTTTCGTCTAAATGAGACTTTTGGCACATGGGCCCCAGAAGCAGCGGCAAAATGCAGTCGCTTCATTCCTTTCTAATTATTGCAATTAATTAATTATGTACTCTCTACTCTCCCTACAACCCATTGATTTCATTTGGCTAAAGCAAAAGGAAAGTAATAATAATAATAATAATAATAAGAGAAACCATTACTTGTTGCAATCATAGATATGTTGATGGGTTAGTAGTGGGGTAGGAAGAATCGAACTATGGACGTACTTCCTTTCAATTCCACATATTTCCATTTCGGTAGTTGTCCACTTCTTACTATTCAATTCCACTTTTCACCCAAATGCTTTACTTTGCACCATTTAAAGGGAATGCATTTAAAGAGTGAAGAGGTCTATTCGGCTTTTTTAATTTCTCTTTGTGCCTTTTTCAACCTTTAAAGCCCTTTTTGGTTGTGAAAAAAATAGATTCATTTTTTCTTTTGAAATAATTATTAAAAAATGCAATTTTTTTTTTAATTCAAGCATTTTATAACTAAACATCAGTTTACTACTTTTCAAATTTCCTATATAAGAATAGTTTTGAAATATAAAAATAAACAGAAGCCGACCTCACAATCGAACTTTAAAAGTTTCTATTCATTTTCTTATTCATACAGATTTTTCTCCCCCAACCCCATCCCAGCCTCCTACCAAGGGCAGCCTCCGTTATTCCATGCCCTACACCAGAACCAAAATGGACAGAGCAACCAGCATAGTTCAAGTGTCTTCACCAACACAACAATTGGCATTCCCCTTGTTCTAGGGATGCTTTAGCTGAAACAAATAGCCTCATTTGACCACTAAAGCCATTTTTGGATGTCTAAATTCAAGACGAGCACCAGCTCACTGGCATAATGTATTATCATCTACAACTAGATATTTCAAAGATCTGCGAGTAGAAAGGTGAAAATGCATAATATTTAAGGGCAACAACACAAATACCCCCGATCCAAATGAATTAAGAACGTCTTCTATGATTGGAAAGTGAGGGGTTTCAAATTAAATTTTATCTTGCAACTTTTAGCACCATTCAGCTGTAGCTTGCTCAAATACTTCTAGTCACGTTCGCTTATGGCAGTCAGGTGCTCATCTATCTCTTCAATGGACAATGCTTTGAAGATGGGATTATCCTTCCTCACAACTCCAACCTACAAACAGTAAGGATTTTAATTTACTTCCAAAAATAGGAATAACAAATAATAGCAGCATCACTACCAACTTTAACTCAAAAGCCTAGTACAATAAAGAGGACACTACTTCAGTTTACAAAGAGAGGGAGAAGCCACCATGAAGGTTTCACTATGGTCAATCTGCCCTCTCACTGACTGAAAGAATTATGAGTTAAAAAAGGAATGGGAGGAAACTCTTGAATGGAATTCATGATAAGCTCTTCAAAGAGTCTTTGTAGCCATATAATTTCTCTCCAATACATTATTACGTCTTCATCCAATGTTACCTAGAACATGGAACACTTCAATGCTGTTGCCAACTATCATATCATATAAAATTATGTAGCTGCTAAGGCATTCCACAATGGATCAAATCTAGCTCCCCATGACACAAACGCCATACAAAAAAATAAAATCACACATGGAACATTCAATACCTCAATTTCATTGGCCTTGAAGTCCTCCTGTAAAACCGATTGAAGAGCAGAAATAGCTGTCTGTACATTGGAAGCAGTAGGGCGATGTTAGGGTTCAGAAAAACAAATAAATAAATAAATAAATAAAACATGCATGGTTTTTCAAATGTATTGTACAACCATAAGTCTTACGCTGCCCCTGTGGTAGTCTTTAGAAAAAGGAAGAAAACATTATTTGCAAAGTCCACAGATATCTTATTGGAGAAGTGGTGGTGCAAAAAGCCCACTTGCATACAGTGAGAGCAGACACTAGAGCAGCCATAAGTAGATCTTAAACATATTAACAATCAAAATAGCATTTAAGTCAAATTAAAAATTAAAAAAGGCACATCTAGATGACAAATATCTTGAACTCCTCCCATAACCTTCTCCTTTCAAATAAATACAGGTGAAAAGTCTCACGTATATTCGGCCTCATCCCTTCATTTTCTTCATCATAATTTCAGTTTATACTATAAAATGCTGAAGTCACATGAATCCTGAGTATTTTCAGTTAGGAAGAATATATTGATTACTAAAACCATGACTACTCAAACCAAGTAAAAACATGACCAAACAACTTGATCCCAGATATCCTAAATAATTCTCCTTCCATCCTCATCCCTTTAATAGCACATTGTTAAATGAAATTTAATGCAGATTCAACATCCTCCCTCTCTTTTTCCCTATTATATAAGTGGTAAAATATCCATGTTATTTTAAAATTTGTTCGCTGCATAGAAATCTAGTAGCAAAAAAGAAGCTCACATCATAGGAAACAATATAATATAAAATAATTTATGATACTGATAATCTGCATCAGTGCTAGCAAAGTGTCACAATCTAGCACCTTATAAGAACCAATAGAATAAGGATGCACATGCAATATGACTAGTTTAATGTTTTCTTCATTGCTGTTGTAATGTTCCAGAAAGCCTTTTAGGGGGTGAGAGTGGTCATCCTGATTGTGAGCTTGTCAAAAGTAGGGATGAGTCCATGTCCGGTGTGCTAATAGGCTGCCCACACAGGCCACACCCACCTACATCATGTATAAATTTCCCTTATTGATGCATGGAAGCTTGATCATAATGATAATACAAAGCATACACATTACTGCATGTGCATTGTCGACCATGATGCTGCTTCCTTGATAGTGTTCTGGATGCATATTGTATGAATGATTATTTACCACCGGTGCTCACTATTTTGATTTCTGCCACTTTGGATGAGTAATTATTTTTATTGGCACATGTCATGTGGCTTATGTTGCATTTGTTCTTGCAGGCCTTGATCAAATAATCATTGCCTAGTTTGCTTGGAATAGTCCAATACAAGAGCCACCTGAGCCTAATTAAGGAAAAAAAAAATTTGAGTCTGTGACACTTTGTATCAGGGTGGGGTTTATTACCATGACTGATAATGTGGAGGCCAACAAGAAGGCAAAAAACAGACATGATGCAAAAGCTGTTTAACTCCATGCCCTAGTGGCAAAAATTCCAAATACCAAAGGAGAAACAGAACTTGTTGACTTAGAAGTAAAATCCCTGGAGAAAAGGCCAATAGAGCTTGAGGCTTTCCAAGAACAAGCAGATGCTTTCAAGGCCATAGTTAACAAAAGTCACTTTAAGATTTTCACAAGACTCACAACTCACAAGTCAACAGTAATTATTAGCACACTCATGATGATCTATACAGTGGGAAGAGCATGAAAGAATAACATTGATACTACTTCCCAAAGTAATGAAAACAAAATGCTGAAAAAGATTGAGTTTACCTGGAGAAAGCCAAAAAGTGCAAGAAGAAATGGATAAACAAGGGCAATGATGACAACAATTTGAAGTTGAATATCTCATGCTTGACAAAGTGATGCCAAAAACAACTTCATTTCTTCCACAACGAAGCTAAGAGTATATACATAAGTATAAAGAGTCAACCCCAATTGTGGCGAAAGTGGACAAAGCATCATATTGGATTTAACCACTACAGCCAATAAAAATTGACCTTATCTTCAACATCAGCAAAATGAAACCATATTGTGCAAATTCAAGACATGTAGACAAAAGGTTCGAAGAACACCCATTACAGAGAAGCACTCAAAACTGGGGAAAAGAAACAACTGGAGGAGTATCTAGTAATCAGTGGAGGGCAAAGACCTACAACACTTCACACGGAAGATAGAATATTTCTTAGCTTCTAAGTCAACAAGGATGGTGAGAGATTGAGGGGAAGAGAATGTCACAAGCTAAAGCCTTCAGTGGATGAATAGGGTTCACTATGTAAATATGTAATATTTTAAGGATGTACCAGCAGTATTACTCCAGTGTTTTGTTTTTTGACTCGTGTCAGTATTAAAAAGCTCCCTCCAGGGGACCAGTCATCCTAAATTGAGCTAGCCACCACTAGGGGTCAGTTTATGTCCCATCAGCTTGTAAGTTGCCCTTCACGCAATCATGTGTAAACTCCTCCTAATCTTGCTAATAATACAAGTAGACCCATTTACCATACATGCATCATAGCCAATAATCCATTAAAATTAAAGTTGCTTGCTGACTAGTGCCACAGATGTCTATTGCGTAAATGATGCTTGTTCGCATGCGCATACTCTTTGTTGACTACATTGCTCATTTGGACACGTATATTTTTATTGTGTGGTTTATGTTGTGTTTATATTTGCAGTGCTAGATTGAGTAATCCCTGGCTAACTTGCTTAGAAGTGTCCAAAACTAGGGCCAAAAGAGCCTAACCTGATCCTGAAAAGTTTAGCAAGTCAGAGAGCAACCAGTTGATTGAGGGTAAAACGTCAGTCGACTGTACATCAGTGTTTTTTACTTACATGCTTTCTTCAAACACTAATCCTTGTTCCCTATTAAAAATACTTCTCTACTATGCAATAGACCTAGATTACTGCAGATTTTCTCTCTTTTGATTTCAGATTATTCTTTTGCATATGAATACCCAAAATTCATATTGCTTTCTATTAGTTTTACTGTAATCCAAAGAGGGGGGTGAATTGGTATTTTCAAATTTTATCCCCTAGGTCAATCCCCTAACAGCAGTATTACACAAACCTAAGGTCAATCTAGTGCAGATAAAGTAAATCAATATAAATATACAACAGAAATTAAATTGCACAAATAAGGTCCATGACACAAAACAAATGGAGCTTCCTTGGGTCAAAAATATTATCATGGAATGAAATTCCCGGCAATCCCATACCTAGAAATGAGATGCTTGGCTCATGATAATATTATTTTGGTTCGCATTGTAAGATTCTCAGGAATATACACAAGTTCCCATATCAATATTTGGTTCAACATGAGAATCATGACAAGCATTTTAAAACACTAATCATTATACCCTTGACATGTGTATAACCAATATATAAAAAATACTTATATTTTGAATACAAAAACTTACTAAGAATGTGTACTTAATTAAATACATGTCCTAAAATTTTCAAGAATCACAAACTTAAAAGCTCGAAGCTTAGATAATAAATTGGCAAAAATGAATTGTGGGCAATATAGCATCTAAATATTAACCATTATTTTAAATTACTACAACACTAATAATATTGTTACTTTCATTTTTACTAATAATGTATTATTTTAAATATAATCGTAGAGCATGATAATACTATTGGAGCATTGTTGTCCAACCTGCCAAAATAAGGATGGCAATTTGGTACAAAGAATAGGATTCCCATGGGAATGGGATTCCATGAAACTTACTCATGGGGATGGATGGGAATAGGATGTCTATGTTTAATAGGAATCCTTTCATTCCCAAATATGAACATTCGCACCATTACAGATTCTTATGCTCAAACAAACATGGGAATGAAATGCCATAGACATCGATTTCTAGAAATCTTAAAAGATTCCGCAAATCAAACAGCCCTTTAGGGGCTAACCCTATCTCAATTGCCTTTTGGGATCTAGTGATCAAGAGAGTTCGTAGGAGTTTTACGGGGTGGAAGAGGGCATATTTGTCCTCAAAGGTTGTGCAACTCTCATCAATGCTTCCCTTTCTAATATTCATATTTTTTCTTTTTTTTATCTCTTTTCACTTTTTAGAGTTCCTAAGAGGTTAGTTAGTGTTTTGGAGAGGCTGATGAGAAATTTCTCATGGCCTCGTAGTGAAGACAATAAGAGGGATCACCTTTCTAGTTAGGATGTGCCGACGTTGCTATGAGACCTAAGTTTGAAGGGGGTTTGTGACTTGGCAATGCAGTTTCAAAGAACATTTCTTAAGTCAAAAAATGGTTATGGAGATTTCCCTGGCACAACGTCATTAAAAGCAAGGACTTGAATTTTGATTTCAATACAAATTTCAATGGTCTCAATTTACAAGAATTTCAACAAAGAATTTAATTTCGATTTCGATTAAAGAAATAAAAGAAATTTATAGAAAATGATGGAAATTTACAATGAAACTTTGGGAACCTTTCGCAACCAAACGAGGGGTTGCTAGGGCTGTTGGTTAAATATCTAGAAGCACACCTAAATTGATTTTGTCAAGTTTATCTTTTCAACATTCCCCCTTAAACTTGATTGTCCAAGCTTCATCATTCCAAGCATCATCTTCAATCTTAAAAATATATCATGTTTAAGTGGCTTCGTGAAAATATTTGCAATCTAATCTTAAGTCCTGCAAGAAATCAATTCAACCTTCTTGTTCTTCACATGCTCTCTGGTGAAATGATACCTTGTATTAATGTGCTTGCTTCTTTCATGGTATACTAGGTTCTTCGCTAGTGCAATCGCTGACCAATTATCAATATAAAACTTTGTGGGATCATTTTGTGAAAATCCCAGAAATTTCAAAACATTTCTGATCCAAATACCATGACAGATGGCTGAGCTAGCAGCAACATACTCAGCCTCATATGATGACAGCATTACAACGGCTTGCTTTTTGGATGACCAAGTAAACGATGTATCACCCATAAAGAAAGTGAATCCAATTGCATTCTTCCTTTCATCGATCTCTTCCCCAATCGCTATCTGAATAGCCAACAAATTTGTTGTCTTCACTCGATGCGTAGAACATACCATCATTGATAGTACCCTTGATATAACAAAGTATCCTCTTTGCTGCATTCAAATGGGACTGATCAGGGGTCTCCATATCCCTGCTGACAAGTCCAACTCCATAGAGTATATATGGAATGGTGCACATCAAGTATCTCAAACTTCCAACCAAACTCTTGAAGTAGGTGGGATCAACATCTCCTTGCTCGTTCTTCCTCAACTCCAATCCTGTTTCAATCGGAGTCATGCATGGTTGCAATTTTCCATACCAAACTTCTTCAAAATTTATTTCACATAGTTGCTTTGGGAGATGAAGATTCCCTCTTCACTTTGAATAACTTCTATGCCAAGGAAATGAGTCATTTGGCTAATGTCTGTCATCTCAAATTCCTTGACCATGCTCTACTTGAAAGCCTCACACATTGATGGATTGTTGCCGGTGAATATCAAATCATCAACATATAGGTAGGCAAGTAGCATGCTTTCGTTTGTCTCCTTTATGTATAGTACATGCTTATAGGGACACTTTTCGAATCCATTCACCTAGAAATAGTCATCAATCCTCATGTTCGATGCACGAGGAACCTGCTTCAAACCATAAGCCTTCTCCAACTTGTATAATCTTTCTTCGCTCTTTATCACATATTCAGGTGGCTGATCAATAAAGATTTCTTCATCAAGAAAACCGTTCAGGAATGCCGATTTCACGTCCAATTGGTAAATCTTCCTTCTATTTTGTGCAACTAGTGAAATCAACAACCTAATGGTCTCAAGTCTAGTAACTGAGGCAACGACTTCTCCATAATCAATTCCCTCCTTTTGTTTGTAGACTTTGGCAACAAGTCTTGCTTTGTATCTTTGGACTTCTCCTTGAGCATTCCTCTTGGTCTTGTAAACTAATTTCACTCCAATAGTCTTGCAGCCCTTTAGGAGTGTGGTCAACTCCCAAGTCTTGTTCTCTCAATGAATTGAGTCTCCTCATCCATTGCTTTTCTTCATTTGTCTTCTTTGTTAGCTTCCTCAAAACTAACTGGATCATTGATTAATAGTCGACAATATAGAGTAACATACTCATCCATAAATTTTGTATTTTCATACAGATCATCCAATGTACAAGCTCCTTGGGGCCTCATATTAGAGAGTTATCATTCTATTGGTGATGGAGCTTCATACCTTTGTGGTGATGGGAAACCACGTGGGGGTGTCTGCATGTCTCTAAGTAGTTGTGGCTCTCTAGCCACTTCTCTTGTTTGTGCTGGTTCTTCTCCCTCAAGTGTCAATTATGCATTTCTTGAAGCTTCAGTCTGGTCCCAATTCCAAGATTCATTTACTTAAAAAATGACATCTCGGCTAAAATGACTTTCTTGGTGAAAGGGTTGTAGAGTCCATAACCCATAGTATTGTCACAATATCTAACAAGTATACACTTTTTTCCTTTGTTTTCCAACTTTGTTCTTCTGGCCTCCGAGATTTTGGTATAGGCTATAGAGTCAAGCACTCTGAGATGACTCACACTGGGCTTGTGAGTACCCCATGCTTCATGTAGAGTCTTTGTATCCAAGTTCTTGGTAGGGCATCTATTGAGCAAATAGACCGCACACAACACTACTTCGGCCCAGAAATTTTTGGGCATATCCTTGTCCTTCAACATGCTTTTGGCCATGTTAAGGAACATGCGATTCTTCCTCTTAGCTACACTGTTAAGCTGGGGAGTGTAAGCTGAGGTAAACTAATGTCGAATTCCTTGTTGCCTAAGGAATTCCTGGAAAGCGTCTAAAGCATATTGTCCTCCATGATATGATCGGAGTGACTTGACGTGATAGCAACTTTGCTACTCCACAAGAGCTTTAAACTCTTTGAACTTGTTGAATGCGTCTGACTTCCTTTTGAGGAAGTAAACCCAAGTCTTCCTACTGTAATCATCAGTGAATGAGAGAAAGTATAGATTCTGTCCATTTGAAACTGGGTTCAATGGACCACACATGTCTGTGTACTAGCTTGAGCGGCATGGTTGCTCTCTAGTCGATTTGCTTTTCGAAGCTATTTATGTGTTGTTTGCTAAGAACACAGCTCTCACATATCTCATTTGGGTGGTGAATGTTGGGTAAGCCTTTCAGCATCTTCTTGCTTCCCAACTATTTTAAACTTTCAAAGTTCAGATGTGCATACCTGAGATGCCATAGCTTGTCTTTGTCTTTGTCTTTGATGATAGCGCTTAGACACCTTGGTGTATCATGTTGAAGGGCGAGCAGAAACATTCGATTCTTCGCCATGTGTACTCAAGTAACCAGCATTCCTTGAGCGTCAAAAATGATAAGTTGCATATCTTTAAGACTAATATTGTAGCGTTTCTCCATAAGTTGTCCGAGACTAAGTATATTAATCTTCATGTCTGGCACATAGTACACATTGGAGATAAAAGCATGGTCTTCATCCTTCCACTTGATTAGGACATCTCCTATTCCTCGAACTGGCACTTTAGAGAGATCGCCAAAGGACATCTCTCCCTGAACTTTCTCATCAAGTTTAGTAAATAGGTTCTTTCTGCTAGTCATGTGATTGCTGGCTCCAGAGTCAAGGTACCAAACATTTTGGTCCTCGTGGGTTGAGCTGTGTGCCATCAGCATCAACGATTCTGCTTCAACTTTCTCCTTTTCTACAAAGCTAGCATTTTCATTTACTTTGTTATTTTGGGGATTACCTCTGCACTTATTGTTGTAGTGTCCATACTTGTGGCAGTTGTCACACTGAACGTTTCTCTTGTCTACGTTCAGGCGGTTATTATATCCGCCTTTTCTTCCTTGTCCTCTGCCTCATGGGACATAGTTTTATTGATTGCGTCCTCCTCTAGTGGGACCTCTTCCACCTCTGCTGCCTTCTCTAGATTCAAAGTTTCCAGAACTTCTTCCACGAGATCCTCAGCCTCATCCTCTTCCTCGCTGTGATGTCCCCCCCTTGGTCATATCTATTTGTAGTGAGGGGCAGCTTCGTTTGGAGGGCTTGCTCTAGTGCTTTATCATCACTCCTTCTGTTGACTTTTGCTCATGGGCTTAGAGTGAGCCCACAAGTTCTTCTACAAACATGGTCTCCAGATCTTTTGTTTCTTCCAAGGTTACAGCTATATAATCAAATTTTGGATCCAAATATCGCAAAATTTTCTCACAAATTCTCTTGTCTTTGAGAATCTCTCCATTTCTTCTCAATTGATTTGATACTACCATAACTCATGTATAATAATCAACAATGAATTTAGTAGATTTCATTCTTAAAGATTCGAAATCACCTCGCAATGTTTGAAGACAAATCTTATTCACCTTGTCCGCACTTTTGTGTGTTCGATGGAGAGGGTCCCAAACTTCTTTGGATGTCTTGGCAGATGTAATGATTTTGAACGTGGCCTCATCAAGGCCTTGGTAGATTATGAACTTCGCCTTGCAATCCTTCTTTCGATCGACTCACAAGATCATTCTTTGAGCTTTGGGCAATGCTCCTTCTGCTTCTTTAGATTTGGGTTCGTCATACCCATTTTCCACAATGTCCATGACATCTTGAGCGCCTAATAGGGCTCTCATTTGTATGCACCAATTGTTGTAGTTGTCTTTCGTGAGTTTCAAGATGAGTGTCTGTGCACTACTGTTTGCCATTGGGTCTATGGATGCTTAGTACAGCCTCATGGAGTTTGAATCTCGCAAAACAGACGCCGCCAATTTGGTTGGAACGTCAAAAAATCTTCGAAAGGGTTGGATGCTAACGTGGCAGTGGGTGCTGACATAGCAGTGGGAGAAAATGTGTCATGATAATCTATACCTTCCAGTTGTGCGCAAACCTTTCGCAACCAAATAAGCTTTGAAATGCTCAATAGTGCCATCTGAGTGTCGTTTGATTTTATAAGCCCAACGACAACCTATAAGCTTCTTACCAGGAGGAAGAGAAGTGAGGAACCAAGTGTGGTTGGCATCTAAAGCGGCCAATTTGGATTGCATTGCTTCTTGCCAATGGAAATGAGAAGCTACTTCGGTATAAGATGTAGGCTCAATATCTTGATTGATAGCAGTAGTAAAAGAGCAATGTTGTGGTGAGTAATGATGATAAGAGACAAAATTGCGAAGGGGATATCGCGTACCTTTTTGTGGACTTGATGACAAAAGGCGTCAAATGATTGGGAGACGTCACTTGGTTGCAGACATAATCACATAAAGCCATGGGAGGGTGACGAGGTCATTGAGAACGGCGTAAAATTGGTTCGTGAGGAGGACTAGCTAGTGATTGCTGATGAGAATGGTGCTTGTTTCCAAGCCTCTCAATGGGGATAATTATTCAACATGGTGTAAAGCCATGACGATTTCTTTGAATGTCAAATCCAAGTTAGGTTTCATAGACGGGACCACCACAATGTCGTATGCCACAGCCAAAGGAGACGACTATGCTTCATGGAAAAGATGCAATGATATGATCCTCTCTTGGATGCATCCCATAATTTTTCGGCCTTGTGTAATATATTAGCTACAAAAGTCATCTGAACTTGAGCAAGACAAGCAATGTCCCTCTCAATCTGAAAAATACGAGGGGCATTGCTTTGAGAAAAACTATCCCGAAGGTCTTCCCATACCTCCTAGGCGGCGGTTGAAAAAATGACGCTGTCTGCAAGATCATGTGTGAGTGAATTGAGAATCCAATAGAGGATCATATCGTTGCATCTTTTCCACGAAGCATAGTCGTCTGGCTTGGCTGTGGCAGACGGCATTGTGGTGGTCTCGTCTATGAAACCTAACTTGGATTAGGCATTCAAAGAAATCATCATGGCTCTACACCATGTCGAATAATTATCCCCATTGAGAGGCTTTAAAACAAGCACCATTCTTGGATGATCGGAATGGTGAAAAAAATATGGATTGGTAGCATCAAGGTTGCCCTCATTCGAAGGTTGCTCGTTCACCATGATAATGGGAAACGACGATAAAAGGAAGGCAAAAAAAAGGGCAGGGAGCTAGGGTATCATTCCCTGCTCTGATACCGTGTAAAAGAAGGAAAAAAAAAATATTTGCCTTTGAATAATTTTATTGAATTGGAAGATGTAGCTTTATACAAGAAATTTCCTTTAATCATGCTCGAGATTTCCTACAATCATGCTAGAGAATTTCTTACAATCACTCCTAGAGATTTCCTTCAATCACTCCTACAATCATGCTAATCTATTCTAAAGTATAAAAAACAACTAAACAAATATAAAATTAATACAATATATTTGTCAATGAATGACTGATATAGTTGACCTTCTCAACAGCTTGATTATCACACATCAACTTCATAGGCTGAAAATGTGAAAAACTCAATTCTTCCAACATGTTCTTCAACCAGACAAGTTCACAAGTAGTGTGAGTCATAACTCTATATTTTGATTAAGCACTTGGCCTAGCCACCACAATTTGTTTCTTACTCTTCCAAGAAACCAAATTACCACCAACCAAGATACAGTACTCAGTTGTGGATCTCAAGTCGGAAGGCAACCCAACCCAATTTGCATCTGTATATCCATGGATATAAGTGTGACCCTGATCACAATATAAAAAACCTCCCCCAAGTGCACATTTGAGATATCTCAAGATGTGAATTACTACGTCTCAATGACTTGTCCTCGAAGAATCTAGAAAATTGACTCACACAATCATTGCAAGAGACAAATCCGACCAAGTGATCGTGAGATAATTCAAATTTTCAACAAGTCTTTGGTATATCCGCCACTAACTTTGTTATTAAGATCCATACGTGTATCAACCTTTTTGAATCCCAACAATCCAATTTCATCCAACAGATCAAGAACATACTTCCTCGGTGACGAAATAGTTCCTATACGATATTTAGATACTTCTATACCCAAGAAGTGTTTCAATGGTCCCAAATCTTTGGTTTGAAACTTAATCTATAGAAAAAGTTTGAGACTCTAAATATCTTTATCATCATCACTTGTAATAACAATATCATCCACATAAACAACAAGAAGGATCCTACCCAATGAAGTATAATGATAAAACACAGAATGGTTCACTGCACACTGTCAAGACCAAACTCAAGTACTACAACACTGAAACGACCGAACAATGCTCTAAGAAACTGTTGTAAACCATATAGTGTCTTCTTGAGCCAACACACTAAGCCTAACTACCCCTGAGCAACAAACTCAGATGGTTGCTCCATATAGACCTCATTCTCAAGATCACCATGCAAGAAGGCATCTTCACATCCATCTGATACAGAGGGCAATGACAAGTAGTGGCCAAGGAGATGAACATACATACTGATGTAAGTTTGGCAACCAAAGAAAAGGTGTCAAAATAATCCAAACCATACCCCCGAGTATACCCCTCAGCAACAAGACAGGCATTCAGATGAGCCATAGAACCATTGGGGTTGACTTTCACAGTGTATACCCAATGACAACCAACTGCAAACTTGTCTGGAGGAAGAGATACCAAGTTCCAAGTGTCATTGTCTTGTAAAGCATTCATCTCTTCAACCATAGCATTCCTTCACCCAAAGTGGGTTAAGGCTTCCAAAACAAATTTAGGAAGGTCAGTAGATGATAGAAGCAATAACAAAACAATAATAGGAAGGTGATAAGAAGTCATAATAAACATAGTTGGAAATAGGAGTTGGGCACATGTGTGTTTACATTTCCGAACAACAATGAAAGGATCAACATCATAGGAAATATGATCATCATATAAGGAAACCAAAGGCGTGGAAGTAGAAGCTAAAGGGGACTCTCTTCCTTGGAGTCGTCGTCATGAATACACTAGAAAATAGGATGATCACGACAATGAAAAGGACTTGAACTACATGGAGATTCAGATGGATGGTTAGGCAAGGACAGCAAAGTGGAATCTAGAAGATTAGGCAAAAGGAAGAGACTCATTGATCTCCAAAGCACTCAAGGACTAGGTGTAGCAAGATGTAGACTCAAAGAAGGTAACATCGGCAGAAACAAAGAAGTCATGCAACACAAGACTATAACAACAATATCTCTATTGAGTACATGAGGAGCCCAGAATGACATATTTTATAGCATAAGGAACCAGCATACCCGCCCCAAGAGTTAGTGGATGAACAAAGGACACACACCTGAATATGCGAGGAAGGAGTGAGAATAAAGGTGAATTAGGAAAGTGAATGGAGTAAGGAATTTTATCACTAAGAACAAAGGATGGCATCCTGTTGAATTAGATAGCAAGCGATAAGTACAGCATCACTTCCAAAACATTTTAGTTACATGCATTTTAAAAAGAAAGGTGCAAGTAATTTCAAGCATATGTCTATTTTTCCCCTCTGCAACCCCATTTGTTAAGAAGTGTGGGCACAGGATCATTGATGGACAATACCAAACTAAGTCATATAAGTAGTGAATTGTGAACTAAAATACTCTTAACATTATCACTTCGAGGTAATCGAACTAAAAAACCAAATTGAGTCTTTATTTCAAAACAAAAAGGGCAAAATATATAAAATAACTTGGAAAAATATTTATTAAATATAGCTAAGCCATTCTTGAATAATCATCCACAAAGGTTACAAAGTACTGGAAAACCCAACTTCGATACAACGCTACTAGGACCCCAAACATAAGAATGGACTAACATGAAAAGGCTTCCAGCCTGTTTATTGACTTAAAAATTGAAAGGGACACGATGATGCTTTCCTAACTGACAAGACACACAATCAAGACTGGACACAAAACTCAAATCAGGAACAAGACGTTTTAACTTTTTCTAGTGAAGGATGACAAAGACGACAATAAATTTAGAGAGGTGTGGCAGCAGCAATGTATGCGGTAGAAGGAGATAGCGGCTCAAAGTGAAAAAGTCCACCAACTTCACGCTCTCCACCAGTCGTGTTCCTCGTCTTCAAGTTCGGAATAACCACAAAATCAAGGAAGAATGTTATTGAACAATTCATAGATTTAGTAATCTTGCTAACGGACATAAGATTGAAAAGAAACATGGAATATACAAAACCAAAGGAAGAGAACTAGAAAAAGTGGGATTTACAGTTCCAATTCCCTTGACTGCAGTGGTGGATCCATCAACAAGATTAACACAAGATAAATTTGCAAGACATTGAAGAGTGGAGAAGAAATTAGATATACCTGTGATATGATTGGCAACGGAGGCCATGACCCAAGGACTACGACGAGAAGTACTAGAATACAAGCATACTATGGAATTACCTGTTTGGGCAAGAGATTCAAAGGGGAAAGAAGCTTGTTCTGACACTTGATACTACTGGAACTTAGAATACTCTTCCTTTGACACGGGTACAATATGTTGCCCCCCACTCGGCCCCAAAGGTGCGGAATTTGTGGTTAGCTGCCCCTAAAGGTGTGAATTCAGTGGTGGTTGCAATGGCAACACATGAAGGTCTACCGTATAGATCCAACATTGCTTAATAGTATGATTACTTCGTCCACAATTAGTGCACTAGCGAGGAGTGCCTCTACCTCATCCATCGCTACCACCATGACCACTCGAACCACCTTGATAACTTTTGCGGTTGTTTGGTAAAGAACTAGAATCACCCTACGTAGCAAAGACTATCCTTTCAGAGCTAGATGCAAGAGCAAGAGAATGTGTGCTAAAGGAAGCATGAAAAACACGAGAATAAACATCGGCAAATGAAGGCAACTCTGCACTACTAAATATTTGGGATCGGACTGCCTCAAACTCGAGTCTCAAGCTACTAAAACCCAAAGAACTATCATCTGATCCCTCTGCTTCTACATCTCACGAACGTTGGTGGTTATAGGTAGCACGTCATTAAGCTCCTCATGAATACAATTCATCTCTCCAAAATAGTCTACAATGCTCCTATCTCCTTATTGTAACTGAAAGTACTCCTAGGATAAATCATACATATGTGTAATGTTACTAGAGTATAGAAGTTTAGCGTAATCCCAAATCTCCTTGCACATATCTAGATGCATATACGTTTGTGCAATTTGTAGCTCCATTGAATTCCACAAGAGGGAAACAATCAAGGCATCTTCTTGAATCCACACTTCTTTTCTCTTTTCATTACAAGGGTCAGACTGGAGCAAGTAGTCAAATTTTCCCAATCCTGCTAAATAAACACCCAAACAACTTTAGGCCATAGAACATAATTCATCCCATCCAACTTTTGAGTCGTTATCTGTGGCAGCGATGAAGGGAATTTTTGGCATTCATAGACTCCATCTCAACACTCACAAACTTGCAGCCACACCAATGCCAAACAATAAGAACAATCAAAACCAATCGGGACAATCACGAACTCTGCAAAGCACCAACACAACCATGGACGAGGTGATCGACTTACCAACAAAGATAGCACAGCCACAGCATCACAATCTTAACTTACAAACACTGCCACAGGTCCAAGAAACTCATAAAGAAGCCTTTACAAACACTGAACAAAAACTAATGGATTACCACGAGTGCATGGTTGAAAAAGGTTGGATCTTTGGGCCAAAAACATGCCCAACAGCTTGATAATATTGCCAATAGAAGGAATTGGAACATGGAAGAGGGAAAAAAGAAAAAAAGGAAAAAGGTGGCTGGAAACTCTCTCATGTGCCAGTGCATGGAGTAGGCATTGCCGGCAGTTGGCCTGCGCATGGGACTGTTTCCAGCAATGGGGTTTATAGGGATAGGCTTCGGAGGGTTCTGTTTTTGGCTATATGGTTGGTATCGTGAAATAATGAATGGGGGATGTGTATCTGCGAAGGGCAGCTACAGGAATGTGTTTTCCGAAGACAGCAGAGTATGATAGGGTTTAGGTTGGATCATGCTCTAATACCATGCTGGGATTTTGATTAAATGAATCAAATACATTCTAATGACAATAATACCCTTACTAACTCTCACTAATTAACATACTAACACATTTAATAATAATACTAAAAGACATAAATAACCTCTTAACAACTATATATAAAAATAAAGGAGATTTTCAAAACTGTAATAACTATCATGGAATTAAACTTATGAGTCACACAATAAAATTATGGAAAAGAATAGTTGAACAAAGATTAAAGTTAGAAACATCTCAAAAAATTAATTTGGTTTTATGTCTGGGATATCTACTAAAGAAGCTATATATCTTTCAATAAAATTAATGGAAAAAATTTAGGAAAAAGGAGGACTTGCATATACTATTATTGACGTAGCAAAAGCATACAATGGGGTACTAGGGAAGTTATACGTTGGGTTTTAGAAAAAAAAGGATCTATGTAGTAGGCATACTAATGTCATTAAGGAAATGTACAAAGGAGTAGTAACTAGCAAATTTCCAATCACAATATGTGTATATCAAGGATATGCTTTAAGCCCTTACCTTTTTGCTCTAGTGATGGATGAATTTACCAAGAGTATCCAAAATGAGATTCCGTGGCACATGTTGTTTACAGATGATATTGTCTTGATTGATGAAACTAGGGGTGGAGTAAAACCTACATTAGAATTATAGAAAGAAGCTTTAGAATTTTGAGGCTTTAGGATAAGTAGAAAAAGATGATATTGTCTTGAATGATGAAACTAGGGGTGAAGTAGAATCTAAGTTAGAATTATGGAGAGAAGCTTAGTATCTAGAGGCTTTAGGATAAGTAGAAATAAGATATAATACATGAAATGTAATTTCAGTAATAGTAGGAGGAATATTGGAGAAAGGGTTAAACTTGATGGTGAAGAAATCAATATTATTAGCAGATTTCAATACATTGGATCTATTATGCATGCTGAAGGAGCAATTAAGAAGATGTAATGCAGGTTGGGTAAAATGGAGAAGTGCTTCATGCATGCTGTGTGATTGTAGAATAGCCTTAAAATTAAAAGGGAAGTTCTATGAGACGGCTGTAAGACCAACTATGCTATATGGATCAAAATGTTGGGCAACTAAGAAACAACATATCCAAAAGGTAAAAGTTGTTGCGATGAAAATGTTAAGACATTTGAGTGGTACAACATTACGATAAATTAAAGAACGAACATATTCTCAGTAAGTCAGGCGTAGCTCCTATAAAATATAAGGGGGGGGCAGCTCAAATGGTTTGGACACCTACAGTGTAGGCAAAATAAAGCACCAATGAGGAAGAACGAGTTATTGTGACGAGCAGTAGAAAAGTAGAGGTAGACCTCAAATAACTTGGAATGAGATAGTAAGGATTTAATAGCCTTGAATTTGTCAAGAAATTGCTCATGATTGCAAATATAGCGGAAAAGGATTCATATAGTCGACACCACCTAGTGGGACTTCAAAATTGGTTTGTTGTTGTTTTTGTATCATCATCATCATAAATTCATAATAATAATAAGGGGGTATGCTTAGTTTAGGGCTTCAAAACAAGGGTGAAATAATGAGGTACACTTCGTTTAGGGCTTCAAATTTTATTTTTCTTTTCCATTTTTTTTCCATTAAAATTTGAGTTATAGAGCTGAATTTCACTCAAAATCTACTGAAATTTCGAAATTTCAGTCGAAATTTTTCAAAAACAAATTTGGAAGTGAGTTTCCATTTGATAACCTCCAAAACTCAAAATTTCGATGTTTCAACCGAAATTTAAGTCCTTGTCTCCTTCTTTACAAGTAAGTACAATGTTCATCAAAACGTAGAGGAAGTGACAATGTTTCTTAGACTCAATCCTTTGAAGTTCATTTCCGAAGTTGCCCAATTGTTATTTCCTCTTACTTGAATTTCTATCAATTTGGCATGGACACACCTTGGATGCCTCGGTGCCCTGCCTTTTCAGATTATCTTCCTTTCATAATGCTCTAATAGAGAGATTGATGAGCTCATTACTTTTTGAAATCCTTTGCTCCTCATCTGGGGAGTAATTCTAGGGTCTGGTTAGGGGATTCTTTGGGTTTTTTTTTACCTATAGATCTTGCTTTCAATCTTTCTTCATGTATTGAAACCTTCAACCCCCTCTTCTTTTCTTGGAATAGTGTCATTTGTAAAGCTAAGGTTCCTTTTAAGATAAAGCCATTCACTTTGGACTTGTCTTAATAGAATTAATACGAATGACTTGTTGCAGGTAAGGAGACCCTCCAAGGCCATCAATCCAAAAATCTATGTGATGTGCTTGCCGGGTGGTGAGACATCCATGTTCTGCCCTGTTCTCTATTCTTGGTGAAACATGGGTAGCCTTGCCAAGTGTGGCCAAATTCTAGTTGGTGCAGCATTGGCGTTTCGGAAAGAACAAAATAGTGGTGGCCTTATGGAAGTATGTGGTTTATGCTATTTTTTGGACTTGGTCTGCTGAGAGGAATGCAATAACTTTCAATGCTAAAACTAATTCTTTATATGGATAGGTTCTTTTTGGGCACACTCTTGGGGAATGTTTGGTGGGGTTTCATTGTCTAACCACAAAACAGACTAAAGGGCAGCACTTCCATAATTTTCCTCAGCTGAGAACTAGAGGATTCTTGTCCTTTAAAGCTTGTGTATAGTTTCTTTTTATTAAAGGATAAACTGTTTCTTAGAGAGAGAGAGAGATGGCTAATATGAATAGGCAAATTTTGTGAAAGATCACAACATTCACTGCAATCAAATCGAAATTCAAATGATGAACCAGATTCGAAATATTAATTTTGTCATTTGTGAATGAGTGATTGAATTCAATTGAAGATTCAGCACAAATTCTAAAAATTGGCTTCAAGTGACTTGTATATATGACAATAAAAAAATAAAATACATTGATGAACATTAAATGACATGCACCTAATATACATGGATACATACATACATACATACATATATATATATATAACTGAAAAATAAATTTATTTATAAGGAAGCTTAAAAAGAAAAGATAACTAATCTTTAAAATATAAACCCAAAAACTTCTAGCTTCCTAATAGACTACTCTTAAGGAGAATCAAACAAATGGGATTTTTAAACTCTTCTGAAAAAGTTTGCAAACACTAAAAGAATACAAAAGAGAGATAAAAGCTAGATGCTTTTGTTTATTTAATTATAGAGGATCTTCAAAAGGGTTAAGATCTTCTCTGTTAAAAATGGAGAATTTAGCGTTCTAGATTATGATTCAACTAATTTAAACAATTAAAACCTAAGTACCTAACTCACCAATTAGAAATCATAAGATTCAAATCAACAATTGTACAATTCATGTTCAATTTTTGTTTACTTCAATTTGCTTACTAGATTCAAATGAATAGACTAGTGGACTGAATCAAAATCAAATGATTTTGAAGATTCCTACAATTTTGACAGCTATGACAATTTTGATAAAGCATGATTTGACTCCAAAGAAAGCAGGTAAGTGAAAAACCAAAAATAACAAAACAAAAAGTAAAGTAAAAACAAGCATTAAGTCCAAAAAGGAATAGAATACATGTCACTCAATCATCTTTCAAATGAAAGTTCAAATTTGAATTAGAGCAGCTACCTGTACTGTTTCCTCATAGGAAAATGCAGGATCATTCTTCATTTTCTTCTCCAGGAAATTAATTGCTTCTTGCTCCTTTAGCCCAGCACTTGTTGCCTATTAACATACACCAAAATGCAGTCTCCAAATATGAAATTATGGAAGTGAAAGGTATAATAAGAAAATCTAAACATGACCCAAAACTGTTGGAAGTGGTCAAATAAAATTAGCTATCTGTATTGCTGGCTTCCTAAACAGGTATCAAAAAGAACATGATGTAGAAAATTATTCTGTCAGTTCAAAATTAGAATACAAGTACAATCCAATGTGGTTGCCAAAATCTACCACAGGCAATTGGTGTAAAAAAACTAGAGACAAGAAGCAAAAAAAAAAAAAGAGACAAGAAGCAAGAAAAACTTATATTGTCCTTCATTCATTTATGAACGCACTTTTTTCTCTTCTCACATTAGGTAGCACAAGCATGTCAGGACATTCTTGAGGAACAATAACATTTCAAATGTAAATCGTGAAACAGAACTTGCCACATACCTTGTGACCAAAAAAATGTCCAGCTGGGTCACATTTAAAGAGCCGCGGTCCATATTCTTCATCAATTCCCAAAACCATAGCAACTTCCAATGGGAAGATTAAAAGTAGAAGGAAAAGAACATCAATATTTATGAAGTGATGAGTCCAATACATAGTTGCACCACATGGAACTCTTCCAATTACAAGAGAATTTTTCAGAACAGTGAAGAAGAAGAGACAAACCTACTCCAAGAGGTCTCATATAAGCATGTTGAGTATAGACTTGAGATTTGTCAGCGATCCTGTACATATAAAAGAGTTGATACCCTGAAAAGGCCTTAAACTACACCATATGAAGTAAAAATAATCTAAATGCACATGTTGCAGGATGAATTGATTTTAAATATACGCATAATCCTCTCCCACATTCAACACACACTTGTACTAATTAAACTAGAAACTTTTCCCATGTATAGCATGGGCACATAATACATAAATTTAAAATATCATTACCATGGTTCTAAAACCCGGGCTGGACCAGCCAGTACATCTGGGTTATACCAGAAATAGCTGCTTGGGCTATCTGGGTGAGACTTAAAAACCAGAAATGGCATGAGATAGTAAGGAACTGGCCAACCCAGGGCAAGTCGGCTGACTCAGCTCAAACCGGCACGAACCAGGTTGAAAGTTTGGTCAACCCAGTCCTCGTACTAAAAAACAAAAATGCTACAAAGGGAGGTAGGGGGATTTGATCCCTGCACCTCAAGGAAGATGAGAATACTTAGCTGCAATTGTTGCTCAGCTCATAATCTGGAACAAATAATATATAAACATAACATGCAATATATACACAGGTAGAGAGAATTTAAATAATTTTTTATTGAATCAAACACTACACTCCCCACCTTAATAATAATAATAATAATAATAACAACAACAACAACAATATGTTTCATAATCTGGAACAAATAATATATAAACATAACATGCAATATATACACAGACAGAGAGAGAAATCCAATAAATTTTTATTTAATCAAATACTACACTCCTACCTTAATAATAATAATAATAATAATAATAGGTTCAAGAATATTTTAGGAAAATAAGAAAGTTTACAAATTCCATCTTTTATATGTAATTGATGATGAAAACAATAATACAAATATGTTAATCATGAATCATAATCACCTATTAGTCAAGTAGAGAAAAATCATCACCATCATTAATATCATGACATCACCAGTTTGGCCACTGGTTTAACCCACCAGTGTGATCCATCCGACCAAACTTCACCAAATTCATCACTTGCCCAGGTTTTAAGACCATGACCATTACAAAGAACAAGGGCAATAAGCAAGCATAAGTTCAGTCAATTGCTAAACTTGAACAAAATTACTTTACGAACCAATATACAATAATGGTATAAATAAAGGAATTTGCTTTATGGTTTAAATTCACGAAAATCCTTGTCATGAATAACTTATCAATAAAGCAGATTGAATATATAAAATTCCAATAGGTTTAACGTGGGAAGAAAGATCCAGTGAAAATTTGTCTACGGTTTACATGCTGTGTTGGTTCACCTTTTCAGTCATCAAGCAAGCTTATTGATACCTTAAGCATTTTTTAATAGCCACATATGATTAGAAAACATCAAACACCCACATTTTTGTGACAGATATTAAGTGCATACACAGATTTGAAAGTGTAAATGAGTTAAATCTGTTCGGATGTGTGTTTGGTGTGTATCTATGTTTTGTGGATATATTAAAGAGAAATATCTTAAATTGGTATTATAGTGGTTGTTTAAAGGCCTGAGTTGATGTTAAAAATGCCAATTCCTACCCTTGGAATTGAAACCAGTTGAGCATTTGGTACTGGGGAACAAGACACCCTGGCCATGAATTGTGCAGCAACCATTTGTTCCAAAATTATGTCAATTGGAACAACAAATTGGATTGCAACTGTTGCAAACTAAATTTATTATATGGATGGTGGAATTTGAAAAACACTACCCCTTAAGTTAAGAGTCTTTTTGGCATCGCTGTTGTTTTCTGTTTCTGATTCTGCACAGTGAAGAAACATATTATAAAATACATTTGTTCATATTGTCAGTTTTCTGTTTCTGTTGAAGGTATTCAGCTATTTGCGAGGTCACTCTCATCAATATCGATATCATCAATAAGAAACGTTTAGGCTTGTTATCCAAAAAAACTGAAAGCCAAATTTTAAAGTTTTCAGTTGTTTTGGCAACTTGATATCCAAACTTTTAATATCCAGATTTAGTTCATTTGGATTAAATCATTCATTTTATACACTTTTTAAAATTTAAATTAAAATTAAATGATCATACAAACTTAAAAAGTTAAAATAAAAATATACATAAATTTCAAAAATAATAATAAAGCCAATTACAAAATATTTTACTATTTTTCAATTGTCATGTCCAATAAAAAATTTTATTGTAAAGTAAATTTTGGAAGTATAACAATTAAGTCAAATAATTATAATAATTTTTATTTTCATTGTATTTTTAAAATGTGTAATACTTGCAATTTTATTACTTTAATCATATTTTTATAATATTATTTGATTTAAAGGCAAAAATGAGATTTTTTTAATTAAGTTTTAAATTTGTTTTAGTTTTATAAATATTAACCAAACAGGTTGCTGTTTTCTGGTTTTTAGTTTCTATTTCTGGTTTTTTATTTTCTTTTCTGATTTTCATTTCTGCAATATTTGACAATGACACCGAACAACCCCTAAAGATTTTCATGCAATTTTTACAGATGGTGCAAGCGTTTTTTCAAGCTTGTAATGCATGAATTATGTCTATTCAAAACCAATCTTCCCATAAGGAAAGTAAACTCTGCCTCAAATCAACAACCCTACTTATAAAAGGACTAAAAAATGCTGGGTGTTTTATTACCAAGCCATCCAGTCAAATGCAGGTTATTTTTTGAAAATATGTGCTACGTGCTAATCTAATTCCAAACATATAATCCAAATTAGTTAACTGGTGATTAAGCTAGAAAGGATTATCTGAGGCAAATGCAGCATACCATCTAGACAATACATCCACTGGCATCTCATATCCATATCTGAAGCGAAACTCAGCTGCTTCATTTCTTGCTTGCTGTACCAAGGTCCTCGCATCAGCTGGAAAATTAAATTCATAAGAAAACTGAAGGCTTCACTCATCTAAAAGAGCACTCAAGATGCATATGTATCGAACTGACAAGTACTCAACATATAAATGTACACATATGGGATAAAACATACTCGTAGTTTAGTTAGTCATGTCATCTTCACACTAAACCAGATGATTTCTCTAAAACAAACAGTTGATAAATATCCTCGAAGTACCCATGTCCACAAGAACTTTATGACTATACGATGTAAGATGGATGCAAGGATTTGGAAGGATAATTTTGAACCAGTTTGGAGACCAATTTCAGGGAATAGGCCAATGGGGTGTGGGACTTAAAACCAAACATGTTTAGTTTATCTGTAGCAGGCTTATGCGTATTTGGGGTTCGTTTGTAATATATGGGTGTTTGTGTGTAATTTCATTTATCTTTAGGGTATATGTGCAATTTCTTGTATTTTAGGCTTTCCTTTTAGTAGGGTGTGAAACCTTGTAGAAGTTAGTTTTTTGTTGAATTTGAATTGAACTGAATTTGGAGTTCCCCCATCCCAACCCACATGCATCTTTTCTTCCTTCTTCTTTCTGTTTCTCTTCAAATTTCTTCGATGGCAGTAATCCTATCCTGTTCCGTTCACCCTTGATTTTGTTAGAGCATCACTATACTTCTTTATGAATAATAAAATTCAAAAAGAATGGCAAAAGCAGCGAACCAGTGTGTACAAGGAATATGCGTACAGATTTTTTTTTTTTTTTTAAAGAAAAAGAAATTCATTAGATAAAGAAAGAATTTACAATTAGGAGAGAAGACATCTCCTTAGCAAAGTCTGATAAAATCCTTAGAAAAACCAAAAATTAAATTGCAAAAAAAAAAACGACAAAAGAAAGTCAAGACGCCCTAAGAATATCAGGAATATGCATAAAGATACACCACCAAGGGGGAGGGGGGGAAGGGAAAGAAATTAACTACAACATTCTCAAATATAAAGAAAATAGAAACATGAAGGAAAGGAAAGATAAGCAGATCACTAGACCTCCAACAAAGCAATATCAAGAGAAAGTTTTGCTCCAAACCACCTAAAGAACATTCCTTGCCTTTAAACATTCTTGACTCTCTCTCCAACCAAACACACCAGGAGACAAACCAGCAAAACTTGCCAAGCCATACTCCACCTATTCCTAGCTTCTTGTCCTCAACTCCTTAACTAAACCACAACTGTCTTAGTCAACAACCAAGACACCCCAAGTCAAGGAAATACCAAAGCCCATTAAAAAATGTCATTAGATTTTCCCAAGAGAATTGGGTGGTTTGTGAGGCTTTGATAGACTCATTAGTGATTGTGAGCTGTGTGACATTCCATCATCCAAGGTACAGTTTACTTGGTTTGCTGGTGCAAGTGCATCGACACTTGGATTAACCAGCCTTTGTCTACTAAAGAATATGAGTGATTGAGGTGCCTACAGATAACTTTAGGCAATCATGTTCTAATATTTAGAAATTGGGGATTCTGCATTTATTTGGAAAATGTGGACATTTACAATCCATTTAAGGTGTTATTTTCGACATTGTTAGTTATTCAGGGTTATTTTGTAATTTTTGGTTGTTTAGTTTTAAAGTTTCTTCTTCATGGGTAAATAGAGGTTTTTTTGGATAAGAAATATTTTTACAACAGAACAAGCTAGGTAGGTACAATAATAGGAGGACAAGATGTCCTCCGAAAAGCAAAAGCAATAACCAAAAAATATTACAAAATAGCTGTCTTCCAATCCCTTTGAAGGTCAGACAATGGCAAACCCCAAAAAAATCCAAATGAATGTGCCTGAAAAGATGCCTAGAAAACAATTCTATCCATCCATAACAAACTAGGAGGAGTTATGCAATCCTCAAAGGTTCTCACACCCGTCTCTACCCAAAGAGCCACAAGATAGCTAAGGTTGCACTATGCCATAAAACGCAACCCTTCCTACTTGTGCCAAAGCCCTAGTGTCTCAAGCAAGAAATCTCCCACATCTTGAGGTGCCACCCAAGCTTCCTTGAAACAAGAAAAAAGAGCATTCCAGAGGTCGGTTGCCACCAATGAATGAAAAGGTGAGCATTCATTTCATTGGACTCACAGCACATCAAGTACATATCAGGACTGAGAGACTAGTAGGATCTTGTTATTTGTAATAAAACATGCGTGTTAAAGTGAGAATCCAGATGAAGGTCCAAATCTTAAAGGAACCTTTCAATTCCAAATGATGTGGCTCCAAGGGAAGTTGGGAAAAAGGGGTTTTAAGAGGTTGAGGAAAAAAGATTTAGAAGAAAAGAGACCTGAAGAATCAACCTCCCAAACCCTCTCTTCACCCTGAAAAGAACGAAGTGATCCAACACAGTAAGCAAGGTGGGAAGCTTGTCAACCTCACTTTCATTGAGATTTTAAAAAAAAAAATGGAAAGCCCAATTAAAAGAGACCAACACCCACCCCCCCAAAAAATAAAATAAAAAATAAAGCGTTGATGGGTGCATTGTGAAGAGTGCAAAGCTTATACAGATGAGACACCATCAACTCCAAAAATTTCTCGACCACCCAAACATCCTCCCAAAAAACTGAACCCTATTTGTCATTACCCACAATAAAATCGGTCAGAGGAAAGAAAAGACACACAACATAGGAAACAGACTTCTAGGGGCTCACATGAGAAACAATGCCACTTCCTCTAGTCTCCCAACCTTTTTGATGAACCACATATTTAATTTCTATCAGCTTTGGATATACGGATTAGGGAGTTAACCTCTAAGGGGAACCTCCATTACTATTAATACTTAGAGAGATGTTTTTGGAAACCACGTCACCAAGCCCCAGCGCCCCCTTCAGGTTTAGGTCTTATAACAACTTCTCAACTAACGATGTGGTCACTTTTATTCTCCCTAGAACCCAATGATAGAAAGTCATGCATCAGCCTCTTAAGAGCCTTGGCTGCACTCAAGGGTACTCTAAAAGGGATAAGTAAATAGGAATGTTGAATAGAAGGCACCAATAAGTGTAATACGACCCTCAAGAGATGAGTGCACTTTTTCCACCCTTCCTACCTCTGACCAACCCTCTAGATCACGGGATCACAAAAAAGCCAGAGAGTTAGTATTGCCCCGAAGAGGGACACCAAAATAAGAAAGTGGAAAATCTAAAACAGGGCTTTAAACCTCTTTAAGTCCCTACTGCCCAAGTTGATATCAGTTACCTACTCTAGGACAAGTTGATCTTCAAACATGAAATTTTTTCGAAAATTTTCAACAAAATAATAACTTTTTGGAATTTCACAACATTGCCCTCAAGAAAATGCATGATATCATCGGTAAACTGGAAGTGTAAGATCTCCACCACCTCCCTACCAACATATAAATCTCTATCGCCCCCAAACCCTAGGCATGCAAGAGCATCCAACTCAAGACATCCACCAGCAAGGTAAACAAAATTGGAGACAGCAGATAGATCAGATCAGTTTGCTTAAGCTCTCAAGAGGCCCTAAACCACTCTCTAGGCTGACCATGGACAACAATGTCAACTAAAAAATTGGTCGAGCTCAAGCAACCTATCCACTTCCTCCGCACATCCCCAAAACCTTTCTTAAAACATCACCTTATCCAAAAACCCCAGTTAACCCAATTGGACAAATAAGTGAACCTTTTCCTAAGCTCAACATCCATCCCTGTCCTCCCTACATCAAAATGGACTCTTAGGGGGCGTTTGTTTGCACTTAATAGCCTCTAAATAAAAGTTAGGTGCTGAACAGTCTAATATTTAGCAAGTCAATATTGTTTGTTTATGGGTTGGATGGATACTGAATTAGTGCTGACTGAACCAGCATCTTCCCCCTTGCTGATTCGGCCAGCAGCAAAATTTATACGTATTTTGGAACATTTGCCCCTATCAAAATCCCTAAATTACACAAAAAATCCCAATTCCGTTCACAGCCACACAGCCTCCTTGCTCCTCCATTTTCTCTTGCTTCGTTTTCAGATTGAACAGCCTTTACGCACAGCTGCTGCTGCTTCTTTTTCTCCTCTTTTCTCCCCGTTGTCCTCTGTCTAGGCTCCGTGCACAGCCTTGGCCTGTCTGCTGTGGCAGTGGTTGTTCACCCTGTTTCAAGAATAAATAGCCCCTCTGCAGTGTTTCAGGAATACAAGCGGTATACCAGCAGACCCGAATGGAGAAAGAGCCCCTCCTCCCGTATCTCATCCTCAGAAGAAAAGTTTTGCCACCACAGCCACTCTGTCCTCTACAGGAGAACAAATCGACTATATATATATATATATATATATAGAGAGAGAGAGAGAGAGACGCTCACACACACACATATTTATAAAAACATATATCTATATCAAGTTCAGTTAGATTTTTGAGCAATTAAGGTTGGTGATGGCTGGGAAAATGTGTTTGATGGTGGAAATGTGTTTGATGGAGCAGTTGTTGCCAGTGGAAATGTGTTTGATGGAGGGGTTGTTGCCGGAGCAAGTGATGCCCGCCTTGTCAGCTCCAGCGGTGACCACTGTGGGATGATGCTCTGGCTGCAGTCATGGATGTTTTGGAGGTCTTGGCCTGTAATTTTTTCTTGAATCTAAGAGGAGGGGGAGGAGGAAAAGAAGAATAAAGAGGAAGAAGATCTAAGCTATTTTTCTGACCAGAAAATAGCTATAATTTTAAAATCTTTTCCAATAATTTCTAACAGGTGATTTTTTAATATATTTCAGAATTTTTTCCTGTTTATGCAATATTTGTTTTGTTTATTTAAACATGAAAAATTATATATATTTGTTTCTTTTTTAAGTTCTCGTGAAAATATTTAAGAGTTAAAATAGCATAAAAATATTTATATTCAGAACTTTGTTGAACGACCTAAACTATTCAGTATTCGGGGGTTCACTTCACTTCTAATTCAGTTAACTACTTCAAAATTAGATTCAGCAATTTGCGCTTAATGCTTAATTTTGTCAAACACCCCTTGCACGTATTTGGTACGTAGGAATGGAATGGAATCAAATTTGTCACTTGAATTTGTTACGATCACAATTCAAATTTTCATTGCATTCATTTCCTACCACATTCTATTCCGCAAACCAAACATGACATAGAACAATGGATAATTTGGAGCTTTTGAGTGATGAATCTTTAGTTGGAGGACCCCATTTGCTACTTTCCTTACGGTTACTGAAGATGCAATACAGTCCATACGAGTTCATTATTTTGCTTCTTGTTGAAATTGTTCCAAATGGTTAAATTGCTGCTACAATAACATTCCCAAACTCAAGCTTAAATTTTCTCTAACCAAGGGAATTTGATGGGAAATATAATTTTAGGTGATATATTCTTCTTGACGATTTAAAAATTAAGTATTTTGATTTCATTTGGAAAATATGGATATTTTATCAAGTCAGCTGGTTGTCTTTTATCTACCACCATCTATGTCATTGTTAATGGTGAACCAAAGTTTTGGTTTTGAGCAACCCATAATCTCCTTTTATTTACTCTAGTTGTGGATGTGTTTAGTAGGATGTTTTGTAAAGGAGTTCACAGAGACCTTGGAAAGGGTTAGGGTGGGCTAAATCATGTGCATGTTTCTCAATTCTCACTTACAGCTTGTGGGTGATACCACTGTTTTCCTCCCTTTGGATCTCAGATAGCTTCTGTGATGTGCTGACTATTTTGTAAAGAAGGCTTCAAAGTTGGGTAAATTTGTCAGAGTCGAACTGCAGGCATTAATGTTGCTTGTAGTGTCATGCCCATTATGCATAGTGGAAAGGATCTATCATTCTGCACTAGCCATGTGCCTAGGTCATCATCCTAGGTCATTGTGGTTGATACCACTATTTTCCTCCCTTTGGATCTCAGATAGCTTCTGCGATGTGCTGACTATTTTGTAAAGAAAGCTTCAAAGTTGGGTAAATTTGTGAGTGGAACTGCAGGCATTAATGTTGCTTGTAGTGTCATGCCCATTATGCATAGTGGAAAGGATCTATCATTCTGGACTAGCCATGTGCATAGGTCATCATCCTACAGTAATTTCTTTTTGGGATATCACCATAAAAAAGTCTAGAGGAGGTCAGATAGTTGGAGTGGTGCTTACTTCACCATAAATCTGGCAGGGGGGGTAGGGGAGGAGGGGGCAGTCACACTGTCATGCTTGGAGTGCAAAATATGCTGCGATAAGGGTCCTTTATACCATCAGAATTCCAAAAAGAAACATTTAAAATGATAGTGGACGAGAAGCCTGAAAGATACCAATTATGTATATGAACCACTGGATCCTGCTAGCAGCAAGGAGAAGGCATTAGATAGTGCATAATCACTTGGGGTACAAGTTTGAATTGTTCTTCGGAGGAAACCCACCCAAAAGCCATTCCCTAAGATAAACAAGCTCTTCTAATAATCTGGGGCAGTTACCCACTGAGGAGTTCAGCAATCTGTACATGCCCGTGATATTAATTTGATCTTGAACCATATTGTTTGCCAGTTGCGTTTGCACCCCTCTAAGATTGGTGTGTTGTTGGTATTTTGTTACAGGATGTGATTGCAATTGGTGTGTCATTGTATGGATGTCAATTTAGCATTGAGCAGAGTTATCTTCCAGTTACATTGTTATGTATATGATTTGCATGGTTGTGATATTCTATTGGGAAGACCACGGCCCTTTCAACATCATATTATTTATGATGGTTATAACAATAACATGAGCAACGAGATTGAGTCATTCTGTTATGAGTTGTAATCTCAATCAATTAACCAATTACCACTAATGCTCAGACCCCTTGAGACTTGAGAGTGTTGGGTTGCCTTGGGTTTCTTTCCTTTGCTGAGTCCTCCATCAGTTTTTCAGAAGTGGGAGACAATGATAGACAAAGGGATAACCTGTCATGCAGTAGAGAGGCAGTTCGGAAGCACTATCCTAGTTTAGGAAAATATCCTAATTTTAGTTTATTTGATTTATTTTAGAAAAATAATTCTCCATAGAAGGGTTTAAACACATTGGAGTTACGCTTTTGGAACTGAAATTTTTTGCATTAAGTTCAGGTTTTGCCCTTGAATTCATGCAATAAGCTAGCGCTCTCCAACTTATAGCTTGGAAAATTTTATGAAAATTTTTTTGTCGTCCAGGGTCAGGGAAAGAAAGAGAGATCGACTCTATCATTGGGAGATCGTTTATAAGCCTACGACTGAGGGAGGATCAGAGGTGTCTAAAAACAATTCTTCAAAGGGGAAGTGGTTATGAAGATTCCCTTTAAAGCCTAATTCCTCATGGTAATTCTTAGCAAAGGGCTTAAGCAAAATGAGCAGGATGTTTAATGTTAGTCATGCAACCACTGAAAATTTGTTTCTGAGATCTCTCATCTTTTTTTCCCATGTGTGATGTATTAAACTAGGATTGTTAAGAGGGTTTATTTCTAGGAGGATTTTTTGGATTGGGGATGCTCCCTTTCATTGGGTTTTTCCCCATCTTTATCATATTCCTGCCCTTCACAATCCTCCTATTGTTGATTTCTCCCTTGGTCAAATGATTTTAATTTTTGGAAGTTTCATTACATTAGAAATCTAAATGAAATGGAAATTGACGACCTAGTTGGGCAGTTGAATTTTCTTGATTCCTTTCTTTTTTACTGTGGGGAGTGACAGTAGAAGATGAGATTTGGAATCCTTTCTTGCAAGTCTCTTTTTGCTGATTTGATCCATTATTGTGATGTTTCTTTCCATCTGAATTATTCTTTTTGGAATTCTAAGGTTCCTTTCAAAATCAAAAGAGACACCTAGGTTGCAGCCCTTGACAGAATCAATATACTAATAATCTTTTACAGAGAAGAAAGCCAAATTAAGTTTCATCTCCTTATATGTGTCTCGTGTCACCTACTGGTTCTTGCATATACAACAATCTAAGGTGGTTGCCTATACAAGAAGAGAGAAATCAAATCTAACAGAGAATTTACACCTCTAAATGGACAAGAAACAAAATATAACCGGCCCTGCTCAAAGCTTTATAGAAGTTCCTAATTTGAAATAACAAATCTCCAACTCTAACATATTCGGTCTTAGACCCAACTCCGGGGATGTATTGTTCGATTTAGCTAACTGGTCTCACGGGTTTGTCCTCTAAAAAGAGTCTTGATGGGGATCAACATGCCTTTGCTGTGACACGTGGACAGCCTCCCGGTGTCCATTCCTTTGCTAACATGGTGACACAAGGATGACCTCCAAATGTACCTATTTTGCAAGAACCCATGAATTGATGTGTAAATTTCTCTATCAAAACCTTCCCATCTTCAAATTGATTGAACACAAAAGTTGTGGGAAATTTTGTTAGCTTTCTTTTGATACCAAGATTGCCCTATTTGAAGTTCTCTAGTAGAAGTTATGCCCCAAATACTAAAGGGTATTCGCGGCTGAAATTATCCATCAGCATTTCGCGGACTTTCTGAGAGTCTCGACTAGGGCGCGACCAGGACACCATGAGGTGCGACTAGGTGCACACTGAAAAATTCCTGAGAACATCGACCAAGAGCGCAACCAAGAGCCTTGGGGGTGTGACCTAGTCGAAAATACCGTCATCTGAACACCAAAAACAAGCGAGCTCGAGTCCCAGATGGCCCCACACGGATTAAGCTTCTTTTGAATTTTGTTTAAGGTGTAATATTGCAAGACAACCAAGCTTGCTTGCATGCGAGAGTGTTAGAAAGTTGAGTTAGCATTTATTGTGTCTAGTAAGTTGGAGTGTTTGTAAGTTGGGTTGTATTTACTTTTCTTGTCTCCCATGCTTATGTGGGAATTGTTAGTTTGTTTATTGTCTTGTCCACCCATGCTAGATTAGCTAGTTAATGCTTTGTCTATCCCTTCCCCTTTGCTAAGTCTATATATGTCCTGAATCATTGTAAGAAAGAGGCAGAGAGTATTGATATTGAATTAAAAAGGGTTTTTCCTTTGCTGAAGCTTGTTAAGCTTTGTCCAATCCTTGTGATTGTGTAGTGAGAGGCTACGTCGTTCTTCCCGGAGATCAGGTGGTGAGAGACCACTATTCTATCCAACAACTCCATCTCCACATATCCCACACTCATCACACGACCATCTCCATCAAACACCCACACGACCATTTTATATGCACAGCAATTCCACTCCCATCATTACATTTTGAAGCTTGTTCCACGGATTTTCTGGCAAGATATGAGTTTGTGTGAATCATAACAAGTCATCCAATGATTTCATTAGTAAGATTGATATTTTTATAACCCTTAACTGGTTGTGAACTCTGGTTTGAAGCTCCATAGTCCCAGTTGAAATAGCCTTCGAATACCTGCAGTTTATCTATATTCCTGCATCTTGCTTAATTTTGTGTTGGATAACCTCCAGTCATCCCAAAGATTTTCCTTTGGTAAGGTTGTAAACTTTTTAAGCTCTATTTGATTATAAGTCATTACTCTGTCTTGTAAGCCTTTGATTGAAAACCTGAAATTCCACATTTGGTAAGCCCTTTAAATTCAGAGATTGCCATATTGTTACTTGCTAGCTTAAAATCAATTATGGGAATATTGTTGTGCTAAACATAGAACTTTCATTCTTGAAATATTGAAATAGCATCTTTTCCGCATTTAACTTTATTCCTTTATGAAATAACTCTTGGGACTTATTTTCAGGACAGCATCATACACCGTTTAAAAATTCAAGAACATGTGAACTACAGCATGATTAATTGTGTTTATGTTTAGTTAATTGAGTTCTTAAATCAAAGTGTATGTGCTTGTGTGAGGGTTGAAACCTTAGGACTAGGTCGGCCAATCCTGTCCTACATCAAGTCTCACATAGTCGGAGCTCAAACCACCCTTAGAAGTTATAAACCCAAGATCTCCCTAGTACACATCCGATGTGCGACCGTGACACTCTCTCTTGTCCGATCTCTGACGCCCTCATCGAAGTGGCTTACACCTCTGTGTAGAATTCACCCACATGATAGTAACCCCAATGTGACTTTGATACCAAATATAACAGTTTTAGACCCAACTCTGGTGAGGTATTGTCCGCTTTGGCTCACTGGCCTCACGGGTTTTTCCTATAAAAGGTGTCTCACATGGTTAGAACCCAAACCATCCTTATATGTCCAAAATCTATCTAATACACATACAACGTGGGACTGTGACATTCTATCTCTCATACGCTTCCATTGAAAATAACAAAGCCTCCACAAAATATAACTTCCAAACCTGTAAAGCTCTTAATAAAATGAACAACCTACCTCACATTAAAACCCAACACTTCAAGTGATCATCATCAACCATTGCAGTTTAAACAATATGCATACACAACTTACACACACACTCTGCTCTAGCACATGCCACAAAGTGAACAAGAAAAAAGGTGATCACAAAGAAAACAAAACATGGGCATATGTTCACAATTTCACATTTAAATTTTAAACATGGAAGCACTTCATAAGGTTGCTCATATTTTAGGTGGTTTTGAGCCTATATATTGTGAGAAAGGAGACTATCCATAGAGTCTTTATTTGTCAAGATGAAGTAGTGTTAGGCTTTTTTCTTCTCTAGCATAGTCTTCCTTTCCTAACAACCCCCGACTCCCTGTTAAGAAAAATTGGTTTCTCTATATGCAGCAGGTTTAGCATTTCCTTCTTAGACAATAAAGAAAAAAGGAGTGAGAACCAAATTAACATAGTCAAAAATTTTCTTAAACAATCAAATATATACATTAATCCTGTATTTGGAAATTCAGCTTTATAGTCTTGGATTTGGACAATACGAAATCACATTACGTTTTGTTGAATCCCATGCAAAGCCAAACCTCATGATCAAACTCAATACTCTCAGACAAACAATAAAAAGGCATAAAATGGAGACCTGTCATGCCAGTTGCCAACAACCCAAGGTACTTTGTGATGGGAAAAAGGTGTGTAACACTGGTCTGATCCAAAAGCTTGTCCTGCATCAGATTTCAGAATTCAGTTTACATGTTCCAACTTGAGATATTGATTAAAAAAACAAAAACAAAAACAAAACAAACAAAAAAACAAAGTCTCACATAACCAATCAACAAGGCAAAAACACTCACCGGGACCTTCTTCTGGGTTACAACACAGACTGAGTCCTTTCCACGGACACCAATCGAGGTGATCCCTGAAGCTTTAACAGCTTTAAAGGCATATTCTGTTCATTTATAAAACACAAGTCTTCAGTCAAAACTTCCCCATCCTAAGAAACGAATACAGATGCGCAGTGGACTGAGAGCAAAGGGACCGAACACTTCTCAAAGGGCACCAGTGTGCATTTATGCTCATTGTTTGTGAGCATAAATGCTAGACTTCATTATTTGTGCCTCCCAACCAAGTGAGACTTGCACAAACTAAATGGTTTAGTTTAGATGAAGCCAAAACAACGTAGATTACAAGGTCAAAAACTTTCCGCTTCATTCCCTTCTCTTTTATTTTTTTCTCGGCAAACAAACGGAGGGCAAAACATCAAAGGGAGATATATGTTCCATTTTCGCAAGGTCCCGAAACAACAGATAAGAGGGGGCGAGAAATCTTACCAACTTGGAAGAGACGACCTTCAGGAGAGAAGATCGTAATGTGACGATCGTATCCACCTCCGCTGCCGCGACTCATGCTTCGTACCTCGACGAATCTTACGATGGGGTTTGGTGCTTTATGAAGATGGAAGGCACGGACAGTTTATGGCTTGGAGACGAAGAAAGAGAGGGCTTCGAGTTCAACAAATGAAATCGGCTAAGCTCCTCACTATAAGAGATGGAAGTAACAAATTTTTTTTTTAAATTATTATTAAATTGAATTAAAAAATTAATATGCGAATTCGTCATTATATTTTTTCGTTTATAATCCAAAATATTATAAATCGTGATTAGAATTTGGGAAATACAGCTTTAAGACACAAATATTGAGACAAAACAATAAAGGAGAAGAAGAATTAATTGATTAAAGTTTATTAACTTACCTTGTACTTCTTTTTCAATCCTATACGAAGTTCAACTTAATGTAATATTTTAAATCTCATTATTATGTTTGGTGTCTAGATGGAGCCTCTATTAACACTCCTTAACGAGTTTCTTTGGGCTTCCTTATAACTTCAACATTCTTATAATAGTGTTTAAGTGGAATAACGGACATAAAGAGAGATAAGTTTAAAACTAAATAAAACTTCTATTAATGTATCTTAATTTTTCTTCCCCTTTGTTGTTGTCTCAATATTTGTATTTAGTAGGGATTCATGAAAATTGGTATCAAAGCTATGGAGCTATGATCAGAAGAAGAGCAAAAGAACAAAGGTCACTTTTTTTATCAAAAGGTTTCAATAAAGTCAAATATAAGATATTATGAGAACTTAATATAAGAGGTGTGGAGAGAAAAATATTTTAAACTACCTTCTTTTATAGTCAATTTCGAGTCTGATCCTATAGTGATAGATCTAAAAATAGTGAAAAAAATCTAAAATCACAACTACTAGGGATTGAAGAGCAGATAAGTCTATCAATCTAGAATTAGGCAATATGAGTGACAGTTATAACAACTTTACAAAACTTTAGGATCAGAAGCAAACGGCTAATATCTCATTAATCTTCAAAGATGACTGAAAATAAGTCCATTACAGATAAAATTAGAGAAATAATGAGAAGTTATGAAGATAAAATAGTTGATTTAAAAACTCTTAATAGAAGAGAACATTCGTCTCAGGAAGTCAGAAGCAGTATATCAGAAAGATATATAGCTAGAGACTGTGAGGAAACATAAGAACTGGAAGTTCAAAGAGCCCTCAGAGATATAAACGAAACTAAAGTCCTATTAGGTATAACAGAGGATATCCAAAAAGCTCAAGATGAGTTTGATAAGCTTTTACATAAAGAAAAATGGACAGATAATGAAGTCTCAAAAATTTAAAAAAGAATCAATAATAGGTTAAATGAGGTAGAAGATCTCAAAGCTAAGAAATTGGCTAATGTTGAAAATTTTTTTGTAAAAACCTAAAGGATCTACAAGAGGTGGACCTGCATGAGCAGGACCATCAAGTCACAATGAAACAATACACGTAAGTTTTCCAGAAGTTTCATCTTAGGATGCCAAGCCAATATGGCAACCTCTAAGAGTGGAACCACACCCATGGGAGCAAAATAAGTCATCTTTCAAGGAAACGCTCCAAACGACGACAAAACAACAGGAGTCTATTTTGAATTATCCAGGAACAATTCAGGAAGAATTTAAACCAAAGAAAAGTGTTCTGGAAGGAGTACCCCATAATGGAACAATTCTCATGCTCAATTAAGAGAAATATTTCGCAGTTGCAATTAATGATTGGGCTATGGATATTAGATATCATATGTTTAGTCGAGGAATTGAAAATTGGTCGGTGGAGCAAGCATATAAATTTGTAGTAGCCACATTAAAAGGAAATGCTGGAGATTTTTGGGGAATACTTCAAAGAAACTCATATGTGAGTACCATTATTTGAATACCATCAAAACTCCAGATGAAGTAATAGCTATTATAGTAGATTTTCTCAAACAATAGTTTGTAGGATATTCGCTAGTTGATAGAGGTGACGAGCTAGTTGAAAATGCCAGAATGGCTCTCACAAAAATCCAAATTTGTGATACGTGTTACTTTGAATAATATCTTTGTGAATTCCAATATTGGTACTATAAGCTCAGACCGCAAGATCAAGCATACGCTAAGGAAGTCTTTATAAACAAATTACCAGGTAAATAGCCAGAAGTGATAAAGCAAGCTGTTAAGTATAGACTTTAGAAAGATACAAAAGTATCAGAGACTCTTAGAGTCAAAGCTGAAACAGTAAGACAAATTATAAGACTTTATTGTATGTAGCGGCATATGTTTCAGGATGTACAAAACGCGCCTTATATGAATCCTGACTGTTGCCCTAAGACGAGTGGGGTAGCAGGGAGATATGGTTGTAACCAGAGGTCAACTAGACACCCAAAAAGAGTAGAAACTAGTTGTGCATAAGGTATTTGCCATAAAAAAGATTAAATCATCCAAATTCAAAGGAAAAACCTAGAAAAAATTTGGAAAAAGGAAAAGCTCCAAAAAAGGGCAAAAAAAATCTATAAAAAAGATATCCTAGACCCAGTAGGGTTAGAGAAGATGTCAAGGAATCGTTCAAAAGAAAGTATGGGCGATATCTGAAATGTCCGCAAGGGGAATCCCTAGAAAATTGTGATTGTTGTTGGTTTTGTGGCAAGAAGGGTCATAAAGCTAATAATTGTCTAGAAACGGAAAAAATGAAAGGAAGCCTTAAAAGGTTTTTAATGGAAAATTCCTCATAATTATTATATGAGCCAATTTGGGGAAAGGAAATAGATTCAGATGATAAAAGTATTGACTCTATTTTCTCATAATACTCTGAATCGGAAGATGGAGAAGATGATTCAGAAGAAGAATCTCCTTATTATCTCAAGCTAAATCAGTTAATATTAGCAATGACGAGAGTATCTGACAGAGCACCAAATTTAGTTTCTCTATTAGGAGAAGAATAAAATGTAGTGCATACCGTAGATATGGAAATCCCGTCAAAAAGTAAGGATTGTCAAGAATGGAGAATGCCTCAAGCAAATTGGGCCGAAGCATATCAGACATCATGGATACCTTACAAAGAAACTATAAAGGTAATAAAGAAAGAATTAACTATTGAAGTATAAAAAATAGACGTAGGAACTTTCATTTTACCACTGCTTTCTACACAAGAAATCCATAAGGCAAAGTATAAAAAGGCTAGATATATTCATTTTGGAATTATCCAGATAGGGATAGATCCATTGGTAAGGAAAGGACAGGATTCACCCATCCTTATTGCAGCTATGGATGGAAGCACTGGAAATTTCAACAGAGCCTTACTTGGAGGAGCTAGGGCAAACCTTCATTCAGGAGTAGCCTAGATTAAGGTAATACCAGATTTTCATGTAGACTTACATGATGAAAGTGTAGAAAAGACTTTGCAAGTAAGAACAGATACAATAGATTGCAAAAACATGTTAAATTGTAGTCCAGAAATGAGATGAGTTAGAATCATGGCCAAACTGTATTTAAAATTTTACAATACAGGCAGACCTGCATTACAAAGGGGAAGAGTAGATTCACACAACTCTTCGAGACAAGTCAAGCAACTGACTCAGTTAGAGGGATACAACCACAAATAGTTAATCCCAGATACCTGAGTTGGCCACAGATTTGGGTTACACCTAGATCATAATAAAGGTTAAAATCACTTTTGTTAATGTCAGTAAGACAAGAGGCAAATAGATTGATTATTTTTTACCCTTTTAGAGATATTAACACCAGCAGTGTAAGTATATCCAGCGAATATAATTCAAAAATAAAGATAGAAAAACTATCTCAAATTGGTTCATCAAGTAATAGGAGAATAGTAGGCAATAGAACTATTTGGATTCCTATATACTCTGATGAAGATGTAGATCATACTCGTGTAACATACATGGGAACGTCAATCATAAGTGTTAAGTTATAAGAATGGGTAACGCTCATCAATATTTCTATCAATAAGATAGATTGTATTGCTCTAATAGATACAGGATGTACGTGGTCTTGTATGAATATTCGTTTTCCATAAGTGACGTGAGAATAGGCTAATCTTCAGGTAACGGTGGGAAATAATGCAATTCTTCAGATAGGAGAAATTGCAAAAAAATGTAAAAATAGCTATAAATGACAAAGACTTTGAAGAACATATTCTTTGCTTAATCCTAGAGTTACAAGATGATTTTCTTTTAGGAAATAAATTCCTTAAGAAATATCAACCATTTACGATATTCTCAGGATGAATAATCCCAGATAACCATTTTATTCCAAAATCTTTAGGAACTATAAAAAATTATATAATACAAGAAATAAAATTTGATTATCAGAAGAAACTTGATAATTGGAAAGAATTTGTATCAGAAAGTATCCTAAAAGTAAATCAATTAAAAGAAAAAAGTAATTTTGAAGAAATCAATAAGCTACTTTCAGATAATTGGTTAGAAAACTCATAAACATTACGGCAGAAAGCTATGTCAAAAGCAGATATTGTGCTTAAAAATCCTGATACAATTATAAGAAGCAAAGGGATTGTGTAACGACCCGAATTTAAAATGGTAGTTAAATAATAAAGAAAGGGAAATGGAAACCGGAAACAGAAGGAAGTCGTCGACGACATTGAACTTTGGAAGGATTAAGAAAAGGGGATCAACAGGGGATTCGTCGACGAAGGCTTAAGAAAATTCGTCGACGAAGGACTGAATTTCATCAACGAAGAAATATCGAGAGAGGGTTTTGAGCCGACTGAATTTCGTCGACGAAGACTGAATTTTGTCGACGAAATTAATGAGAATTCGTCGACAAAGGTCGGGCTCGTTGACGAATTTCGCTGTTCAATAAATATGGAAAATCCAGATTATTAACTTATGAAGGAAGCCAACTCTTCTCTCTCTCTCTCTCTCCTCTTCGGTTTTCTCCCTCTCTCTCTCTCTTCGATTTTGGCTTCACCAATCGTCAGATTGAAGATTTGAGGCTACCATGACGCTTCTGGCGAAATTCTCTACAAGTTTACCGGAGCGGATAGTCGGGGAAACGAAGTTGGAAATCATCCATAAGTTGAGGTAAGACTTTATACTCAATATTTGGATTTGTGATGGTTGAGAAAAGTGTTATACGTGTTGAAATATTAAAGTTTAATACTGGGGGTTTGCATTTTCAGGGTGTTGAGTTAGGAATCCTGCGGGTGCGAGGAAGATTTTCTTATGGGCTTTTCAGGAATCAGGTAAGGGGATAAACTAAGCTAGTTCTTTTGAAAATTTTACGAATATATTTATAGCACTCATTTTCAGGAAAATACATATGTTTATATATATGATTTATATTTGAGAAAACCCTGTTGAAAATAATGATATGTTGAATACGTGGAAAACTTGTTTAGTGTGGCATGAGTATAAAATGTATGAGAAACTGTTTTCTGGGAATGTGTTTATGATACGGGTTTTTATGATGGAAAATTGGCGCAGGGGCCGTGCTATGTGGATATGTTTGCCGACGTACGGGCTGTGCTATGTGGATGAGATTTGCCAGCGTACGGGCTGTGCTATGTGATTTGCTGGCGTACGGACCGAGCTATGTGATTTGCCCGCGTACGGGCCAAACTATGTGATTTGCCAGTGTACGGACTGAGCTATGTGATTTGCTGGTGCATGGGTCGTGCTATGATAAAATGTGTAATACCAACGTATGGGTCGATGATTTTCATGATACACGTATATATGTGAAATGATATGATTGATGTGAAAATAAATGATATGAGATATTTATGTATCACAATTTTAATATATGTTATATGATATCAGAACCTAGTTGGCTTGGTCTAGGCTAGCACTTGCACGATACCATTGCTATGTGTCCATGGTCTTTGTGATCATGATATCTGTGTTAACGCCGCTGTACGGAGTGGTGTGAGATTGGATGGTCGATGTGGTTATGTTCAAGAAGTGTGCTATTTTCACCCCTGGTGTACGGACCAGTCTGGGTAGACCCATCGGACCTACAGATTAGACTATTGACTTGGCAGTGGTCGGCCAACCATTGTCAGGTCCTGCCTTCGGCCCACACAACCCAGTCATGTGGGGGTAATACATGACAACAGCCAGCTAACCTACCAGGAATATTTTTATGTTATTATTATGATATAAGATGAGATATGCTCATGAAATGTAGTATGTTCTGCCATGTTTTGATATACATATGTTTTTCCATATTTGATAAACAGTATTAAATATGTTGTATATGGTATATGTAGAACACAGAATACTCATGTTGTCACACACTAGTATTAGTTTATTTCCCTTATTAAGAGGTGTCTCACCCCTAAATCTTATTAACTTTTCAGGAACCCCGGATAGGAGAGCGGGAAAAGCCTCGCTAATATAGTACGGTTTATCTGCCCATTTTAAAGGGTAAGTTTTTGTAGGGACTGTTAGATTTTGTGAGAATGTCCCTAGTTATGATTTTGGGATGTATATATGGAAATATTGTGGAATATAGCAACTCTGGTATATTGTAATACATGGTATTAAGATGTACATTATTGTATATTTTCTGCTGCTAGGGTTTCTGCTGTATGTTCTGATTTATCTCTGGTACCCACGGGTTCAGGTGGATAGTGACCTGTTGAGTTGGAATGTGGTATTGATTTTATGATGATTAAAAAAAAAAAAAAAGTGAAAATGAGCAGGTCGTGACAGATTGCTTATCCAAATGAAATGATAAAGGAATTTGAGAAACAAATTCCCGAATTATTAAATTTGGGTCTCATTATGCATAGTAAAAGTGAGCACAAAAGTGCTGCATTTATGGTAACAAATCATGCCGAACAGGTGCGAGATAAAGTCAGGTAAGAAGAACACTCAAACACACTTACAAAGAGATTTTAGCAATAAAAGTGAGTAAGAATGAGCGTAGGAGACTTAAAAATGGAAGTATAAATTTTTGAATTTCAAAAGATTTTTACTAATTAAGATTGCTAATCATTTTTTAATTTTTTGCAAATGAGGGGAAATATATAGAATTTCTCAAAATTACAACAGTTAAGGACATATTAGTCATTTTATAAAAAGTTCAATTGAGGTTAATAAATTTTAACCGTGTTTTAACCTTGGTAATTCTCGCTAACCCGAGAGCACCGGTCGATCGAACTTAAGGTTCGGTTGACCGAATGGCTAGGTTCGGTCGATTGGGAGAAATTTGAACTAGAAGGATGGTCGACTGGACTTGAAGGTTTCAAAGGCAATTTTTCAAATTCGTGCGGTTCGGTCGATCGGGTCTTTTCGAACTAGCAGGTTCGGTCGATTGGGCGATTGAAATTTCCCACATGGGGGTTCGATCAACTAGGGTGTTGCCCATATAATCTTGGTCGGTCGACCAAGCGGTCAACTTGTTGACCTGGTGGGAGTTCGATCAACCGAACTTCCTTATGTATAAAGGTCCGAACTTCCTTACGAATAAAGGTTCAGTCAACCAAACATGTCAAATTGGGCATTTTCGATATTTTTCTCTTTAAAATGTTGCTTTTATTCATATGATAATTAACTTAAATTTGATAGGGCACTCATTTATGCATGCATAGGGAACTTAAGGTCAGTCTAGGTATTTTTTAGCTTATCTATCCTACCATGCAGGTAAAACACTAATTATTACAAACCATTTTCCCTAATTACTATTATAGACTCAAATTGAATAATAATGAATTATAACATAAAATGATCTTTAGGGTCTTCATACTTTTCTTCATGTGCTATCAAAGTATTTGCGAATATAAATCTGCACATAAACTAGATAGCCATCAAATACTTGAGTATTTGTCATTATCAAAATCAGTTGTGACCTATGAGGTCAACAAACCTTCGTCGACAAACTGTAGAAGGACATTCGTCGATGAACCTCTTCCTTCATCGACAAACCCTAACCTGAAATTTCCTTTTGGGATCTCTTCGTCAACGACGCCTGAACTTTGTCAATGAAGCACAGAATAATACTCGTCGACAAAGATAGGGCATTCGTTTACGAATCCTGCTGCCGCCCTTTAAAATTTTCCTTTTTTTCTTTTCTTATTTATTTCCTTATTTTATGGGTTCGAGTTTCTACAGCAACTGCTTAACTTAACTCTCTGTCTCAACACACAATTTCTCTCTCCATGTTCCTCACATTTCTGCCACAATCAACTCACACAATTCCACACACACACACACACACATCTCATTTATAACCATGGATGGGAGGTGGAAGTCAAAATTAGGTGGCTTAATTTCAACATGGTGGATAGGGTTGGTGGCCATTGGTCTCCAACGTCAATGAAAGATGTTGGGTTGGTGCGGCTGCCGAGTGCAGATGTCTCCACCTTCTACAGAATTCAACACGTTCAACTTGTTATATATTTTTCATTGCATCAATCTTCAACAAATTAGAGGGTTATGATGAAAAGAAATAATAATATACAAAGCTACAAATGAATCAAACCATTCATGTTGATTTTTCGTTCATAATATAAATTAGTGATTCATAGGTTTAATTTTGACATGTATTAATAAATGAGCTAAACTTGAATATAAATATTTTTGACTTGTCTCGACTCATGAGCGACTCAATTACAGATTTGATTGAATTTGTTTCATTAGGTTAAAAAATTATGATTAATTTGTGGGCTCGTTTTGTAATAACCCGAGGAAAAAAATTATTATTAAAAAAATAATAATAAAATCAAGAGTAATTATTGATTAGTTAATTAGTTAAATATTATTAAATTAATGTATTAAATAAACAAATAAAAAAATAGTATGAAAAAAAAATTAAGGCTAATTAATTAATTAAACATTATTGAACTAATTAATTAAATAAATAAATAAAAGGGATAGTGTGGAAAAGAAAAAAAAAATTGAAATAAAGATATATATATATATATATATATATATATAAAATATTAAATGTAATAAGATGGATTGGATTTCAATTTGAAATCCAATTCCATCTCTTTTACTGCATCTCTCTACGTATGTCTCTCAGTCTCTCACAAGTTCTCTCACTCGATGTTGTTAGCTTAACAAGTGCCGATCGGGAAACGGAAGGTGTCATTGGATTCCTAACTCCTCCATCGATATTTCTACTGGAGCGAATTTATCGTGAGAGGGGCGTAGGCATCATTCTTGGGATAAGGTAATTTTTCCCTAATTTCTTAATTTCTCGTTAAATATGCTATTGAATTGACGATCATGTACCACCATGGGATCTTAGTCGTGATTGTCGTCATTTTTGCGTAGATAATTTTTCAATTAGGATTTTCTAAGCCCACTCCAAATCGAGAGTGAGATTTGAGAAATTTGGTAATTTGACTATATTTAAGGATATATTTAATTATTTAGAATTTATGATCCTAGGAAATATTAAAATAGTATTTTATTTATGATTAATTTAATAGAATTAAGATTTTTGATTCAGGGTCCGGGTGAGCACCGCAGGTATTTTTCGGGGTTCTTGTTGGCGTAATTTAAGAAACCAGGTAAGGAAAAATTATATATTAAATCATATTTTATGAAATTAAAGCTAATAATTTATGTTATAATATATGTATATTTTGGTGTGAATTATTAAAATGCCAACCATGTAAAATTATGATTTCTGAGTTTAGGACCACTTATTTAGTTATGTATTTGTTGAAATAAACGAAAGAAAGTGAAATGAATTTTCTGGATAATTATGTAAGAAATGAAATTATATTTTCAGTAATTAAATGCTAAATGTGGGTTGGTTATTTTACAGGAATATGTATGAATTTTTTTGTTAAATTGCGTGGCATGAGATTCTATGCAAATATATGTTAAATGTATGAGATGCAGGCTAGGTAAGTAAAGTATTGAGAATAAAATATGATATAAACTATGTTGTTTGTGTATGTTAATGCAACTATGTAAACAACTGAAAATTCTGGGTAAAACAGTTGAAAGATTTTGGGTAAATGTATGACAGCTGAAAAATACTGGGTAAAACAACTGAAAGATATTGGGTAAAACGATTGAAAGATGTTGGGTAAAATAGTTAAAAGATGTTGAGTAAATATATGATTGTTGAAAAATGTTGGGTAAAACATCTGAAAGATGTTGGGTATGTAATAAAATGAAATGATAATGGAAATGAATAAAACGAAAATGAAATGTGAAATGCGAATAATGTAAAATAGGAAAGATTCACTTAAAGTGAAATGAAATAAAATGTTAATGTTATGAACATGAACGTGTGAATGATTGAATAATGACAGAAAGAATAATGTATTATGATACTAGAAGTATTTATACTCGTAGAACACGTTACGATTGGGTGGAGCATACTCTTCGCCCGAGGGCTTGTTGAGAAAGGCGAGTACGCTAGTAACTTTAAGTGTGACTATAACTACATAACGTACTAGGGCAGAGGAAACCTACTTGTATGGACGGGTAGATTTCCTTATCCCTAGGGCTTTCGTCGGTAAACCTTTGTTTGAACTGTGCGAGTACGAGATCAATCTAACACTTTAGGGCTTACTGAGTAAGGTGAGTGCCCTGGTATGCTTTATTAGTGACCTTAGGGTTACCTAAATATCATAACAGAGAGGTGCTACTTATTTGGGCGGGTAATCACCCCTATCATCAGATAATCTCATAAGTTAAATCTTTTGCATGTGATTTATTAGGTTCAGAAAATGATTTCAAAAATTATGTTAACGATTTTCAAATGTTAAATTTTATATTGTTATATAAACTCATGTTAGTTGCACACTGTTTTAATATATTGTTTCTTGCCTTACTGAGATGTGTCTCACCCAAATATCAATTTATCTTTTTCAGGATTTCCTCAAGATCGAGCTTTGAGAGCTCAAGGTTTTTATAACATTATTGGGAAATAGAAAAAGAAAAAAAGTATATTTTTTATGTTAATTTTGGGATGTATAAAATTTATGTTTTATGTTTTAAGATTGTTGAGTAAGGAATAATTGTAAAAATACTGAAATGTTTTAGGAGTTATGTAGATTTATGGAAATGCAGGTGATGGATGATTTATTATGAATTATAGTTAGAATTAGTAAACTCTGGTATTATGTTATATGGAGATTATGTTTATGTTTTCCGTTACGTATATTATGGATTATGGATTATCAAAGATTTTATCAGGTTTTAACACGTTGGACCCGGACCCGGACCCGGGTTTAAGGGTTCAGGGCATTACATTATACTATCAGAGCAATGTCTAGCCGAAAGTATGATTAGATTCACATCGTTTGGATATAGAAATATTAGAGTATTAGGTTAGGGATAATTTATACCAAAGTATTAGATTGAGTTGCAATAAGAATAGGAATAGGTAGATTAAGATACCATTAAGAATTTTGTGTTGTGTTTCGTAAGTTTGGGGGCAAAAATCCTTTGGTGGTCTTCTGTGTTTTTCTAAAAAAGTAGTTAGCTTAAAAAAATCATTGTAAATCCATCAATGGTGATGTTTCCGAGTAGAGAAATTCGAACTTGGGATTTGAACTCGAAGGTTAAGTTGGTTGATTTAGGGTAGAAAATCTTTGAAGGAGAATAATTTAAGTGATGTGATTTAATGGTTTATGGTCAAGTTGGGTGTTTGATATTTAAATTTGAGTATATGGAAATGTGTTGTATGAGGTTAAGGAAATAATTGATTAGCTAGCAAAAATTTAAGGACGAAATTCTTTAAAGGATGGAAAAATATAATAACTTAGGAAAAAAATTTATTATTAAAAAAATAATAATAAAATTAAAAGTAATTATTGATTAGTTAATTAGTTAAATATTATTAAATTAATGTATTGAATAAACAAATAAAAAAATAGTATAAAAAAAACAATGAAAAAAAAATTAAGGCTAATTATTAATTAATTAATTAATTAAACATTATTGAACTAATTAAATAAATAAAAGGGATAGTGTGGAAAAGAAAAACAAAATTGAAATAAAGATATATATATAATATTAAATGTAATAAGATGGATCTTTTTCACTGCATCTCTCTGAGTATCTCTCTGCGTACCTCTCTCAGTCTCTCACAATTTCTTTTACTCCTCTGTCCTCATCCTCTTTCTTCTTGATTTTGTTAGCATAACAAGCGCCGATCGGAAAACGGAATGTGCCATTGGATTCCTAACTCCGTCACCGATATTTTTACCGGAGCAAATTTGTCGTGAAAGGGGCGTAGACATCATTCTTGGGGTAAGATAATTTTTTTCATAATTTCTTAATTTCTCGTTAAATATGCTATTGAATTGATGATCAAGTACCACCACGGGGTCATAGTCATGATCATCGTCATTTTGGCATAGATAATTTTTCAATTTGGGTTTTCTAGACTCCACTCCAAAGTGAGAATGAGATTTGAGAAATTTAGTAATTTGACTATATTTAAGGGTATATTTATTTATTTATAATTTATGGCCATAAGAAATATTAAATAGTATTTTATTTATAATTAATATTTTTTATTCAGGGTCCAGATGAGCGCCGCAGGTATTTTTCGGGGTCCCTGTTGACGTAATTCAAGAAACAGGTAAGAAAAAATTTTATATTAAATCAGATTTTATGAAATTAAAGCTAATAATTTATGTTATATTATATGTATACTTTTGTATGAATTATTAAAATGTCAACCATGTAAAACTATGATTTATGAGCGTAAGACCACTTATTTAGTTATGTATTTGTGGAAATGAAGAAAGTGAAAGAAATTTTCTGGATAATTATGTAAGAAATAAAAATTGTATTTTTAGTAATTAAGTGCTAAATGTGGGTTGACTATTTTATAAGAATATGTATGAATTTTTTTGTTAAATTGTGTGGCATGAGATTTTGTGTAAATATATATTAAATGTATGAGATGCAAGTTAAGCAAGTAAAGTATTGAAAATAAAATATGATATGAATTATGCTGCTTGTGTGTGTTAATGTAACAATGTAAACAATTGAAATATGCTGGGTAAAACAGTTGAAAGATACCGGGTAAATGTATGACAGCTGAAAAATACTAGGTAAAACAATTGAAAGATGTTAGGTAAAACAGTTGAAAGATGTTGGGTAAAATAGTTGAAAGATGTTGGGTAAATGTATGACAGCTGAAAAATGTTGGATAAAACAGCTGAAAGATGCTTGGTATGTAATGAAATGGAATGATAATGGAAATGAATGAAATGAAAATGAAATGTGAAATGTGAACAATGTAGTATGTGAAAGAGTCACTTAAAGTGAAATGAAATGAAATGTTAAAGTTATGAACATGAATGTGTGAATGATTGAATAATGACAGAAAGAACAATGTATTATGATACTAGAAGTATTTATGCTCGTAGAACATGTTACGATTGAGTGGGGCATACTCTTTGTCCGATGACTTGCTGAGAAAGGCGAGTGCGCTAGTAACTTCAAGTGTGGCAGTAGCTGCATAATGTACTATGGCAGAGGGAACCTACTTGTATGGGTGGACAGATTTCCCTATTATTTTGGCCATTGCCTGTAAACCTTTATTTGAACTATGTCAGTACGAGATCAATCTAATACTCGAGGGTTTAGTGAGTAAGGCGAGTGCCCTGGTATGCTTTATTAGTGACCTTAGGGTTACCTAAATATTAGAGTAGAGGGGTGCTACTTGTATGAGTGGGTAATCACCCTTATCTTTAGGTAATCTCGTGAGTTAAATATTTTGCATGTGATTGATTAGGTTCAGAAAATGATTTCAGAAATTATGTTAACGATTTTCAAATGTTAAATTTTATATTGTTATATAAACTCATGTTAGTCATACACTGTTTTAATATATTATTTATTTTCTTACTGAGATGTGTCTCACCCGAATATGAATTTATCTTTTTCAGGCTCGAGCTTTGAGAGCTCAAGGTTTTTATAGTATTATAGGGAAATAGAAAAAGAAAATGATATATTTCTATATTAATTTTTGAATGTATAAAATTTATGTTTTATGTTTTAAGGCTGTTGAGTAAGAAATGATTGTGAAAATACTGAAATATTTTTGGAGTTTTGTAGATTTATGGAAATGCAGGTGATTGATGATTTATTATGGATTATAGTTAGAATTAGTAAATTCTGGTATTATGTTGATTATGTTTATGTTTTCCGCTGCGTATATTATGGATTATCAAGGATTTTATCAAATTTAACGTGTCGGACCAGGGTTTAAGGGTTCGGGGCGTTACACGTTTAGTAGGTTGAATTGTGGTTGGTAATATGACATAAAAGTACGATTATCTCTAGATGTGTGATTTTTTAAGCTCAAATTACAAAATTTGATAAGCTCAAACTAACTTTGTAAGGTAAAAAAACCTTGTAATAGTACTAATAAGAGTCAATTTTTTTACAAATACCTAATCTCTTATAGGGAGAATTTCTAAAAGAACAAAGGAGTTGTTTATTATCATTGTCAAAAATTAGAAAAAAAAAAAAAAATAGAAGCAGAAATTAAAAATTAAAAATTAAAAATCAATAATTTGTTTAGTTAATATTTAAAAAATTAATACAAATTAAAAACTTCGTTAAAAAAATGTTCATTTTCATTTTAAAATAAAAATATTACAAAAAAATGTGATTAAAATAATAAAATTACAAATAGAACACATTAAAAAATTACTATAATAAAAATAAAATTTATTGTAATTACTTTACTTAATTATTCAACTTTCAACATTTACTTTACAATAAAATTTTGATTGGACACGACAATTGAAAAATGGTAAAAGTATTTTGTAATTGACTTTATTGTTATTTTAAAAAATTTATGTCTATTTTTTTTATTTTAATTATATTTAAATTTATGCAATTATTTAATTTTTATTTTAATTTAAAAGTATATAAAATGAAGAATTTAATAAAAAAAATATTTATGGATGTTAAAATTTATGGTAATAAGTTGGTAAAAAATTGAAATTTGGATTTTATGATTTTTAATTTTTGGCAAACAATGATAAAAAAAAAAACACATTTTTATAATTTATTTTTTTATTATAAAAAAATAAAAAAAACAGAAAATAATAATGATAATAAATAGATCCTAAGTTACTTAGTAATTTAGACAAAAAATAAGTTTGAATTCAAAACGAGCTCCATTAAAAATTCAATTTGATAATTTAAATTACGCGTGTAAATTGTAGAATTGTAAATCTTCGGTAGGCTTGGTTGGGCTCCAGCACCATATTCGGGTCTATCCAGACGGCGGTTTGACCCGTTTACCTGGGTCTATTTTGGTCATTATAACTGTGTATAATTTTGAACGCACTCGACCCATCATCAACGTGTTTTAGGGTTTTTGGGGTTCACAGTTCCATACTCGTTCTCCGCCTTGAAAGCTAGGGTTTTGTACAGCTGAAGGAATGGGTCATTCGAACGTCTGGAACTCGCATCCGAAGAGCTACGGCCCTGGGTCTCGTGCCTGGTGAGACAATCGATCCTGTCTTCCTACCGACTTCTTCATAGAGTGTTGTATTGCTCTTACGAACTCGTCTAGCGCGTTTCTTAGACCTTGTTTGTGTACTGAGCCGAACCTGCTCCATCATTAGATCACAGATGATAATTGTTTTTGGTTATATTTTGCTCACGGCATCTCTATGCGGCTTTAGTAGTTCTGATTTATTATTTAATTGTTCCGACAGCACGGGTTATTGTTTTCTTGCAAATTGTTGTGCCACTATGATTTTTTCCAGGGCACTCAGTACCAATGATCGAGCGTATATATTCGTAGGTTTTCATTATGTTTTTAATTATTAACCATACTTTAGTTTATTGGTGAGGTGAGCGAGGCCGGTATAAAAAGTCTCACACTCACATTCGTCTAGCTTTAACCACATCTGTGGGAGCATTAACTTGGGTTATCCATGAAAAGGTTTACTTCGCTTAATCTTTATTTTTCCCTTTCCTCATTTACGAGGAGCAATTGCCCTGCAGTGGGGATGACGTCAACACAGGATGCACTCTCACATCCTTGGTGGGGATGACATACCACTGGGCTCAATCCTCGCATCTAAAAGTTAGTTTGAAATGCTGAAGAACGATCTGGCCACGAAAAAATGGGCATTGCTGGCTGACTAGCTGTTGACAATCTAAGATATGAGTTGGTTGGCAAACAAATTGCTTAACGCTGTGTGGAACCTTTAATGCAGGCCTATTGTTTTTCAAAGACTTGGCCATTGATTTATTCAAGCTGGCTCTGATTGTATTTTTGAAAAATGAAGTAAAGGCCTCAAGAGGCAAAGCGCGTCAATGTTATTGAATGAAGCTGCCCATGATTTTTAAAGCACAAATTTGTATCTGTTGTCTCCCAAGCAGCGAAAAAAGTTGCAATTAGGAGCTTAACTAACTTATTTTTATGTTTTATTTTTTTGTTTATTTTGGTAATATTTGACAGACATAGTTAGATACAGAAGCTACTTATTACCCTTCAATGATTTTGAGTGTGAATAGTAAGGGACTTTTCTATTTTTTTGCTTAGTACAATGTTGCATTCTAATTTTTCCTCTGCATGTTTGTTGTTAGCCGAGTTTGTGGAAACCCACATGGGTTGATCAGGAAGTACGGGCTTATGTGTTGCAGGCAGTGCTTCCGTAGCAATGCCAAGGAAATTGGCTTCATCAAGGTTAGTTTATGCTCAGGGTTAAGGAGATTTATGCATGACTTGTTAATTTATTAATTTCTCTTAGCAGTTTGCAAAGTGTAAAGGGCTTGTAATGTTTGCAAATTGTTTTTGTTCTAAAATCGAAAAGAAGAAAAATAAAAATGGGAATGCTGAAAACATTTTCGTTTTCTTGGTGGCTTTCAATAATTGGTGAATCCCTTTTTTGTAATATTGAATATTCTGAGAACATCTTATCATTTATTGACTATGGCATAATTTCCATATTATACCATTTGTAGTTTGATCTCAAAAGAATTTACATATTATGATTGTGTAGCTAATTATAATTTTTTTATTTATTTTCAAAATCAAGGGATAGAAGCTGTCATAGCCTCTTATCTTTCTTTTGCCCATGTGTGTTTCCTTGTGTGTATATGAGAGAGAGGGAGGTTCTTTAATTGTAAATATCATTCATCTCAGAGTCTTGTCATGTTTTTCACTAAGTATTCTATTTAGAGGCCTTACAAGACCACTAAACTACACTGTAGAAATATTCCAAGTCTAACCCCACCATTTTGGTAAGTTGGTGACATATTAGTTAATTATTTTATTTTTATTTTTGCAATTCTTAAAATCCCCCAAAAAAAGAAATCTAAAAATCAGATTTAATACGTCTTATACTACTGAGAATAGTGGTCCTACAGTAGATAGAATGCTTAAATCTCCTCTGTCCTAAAAAAATTTGATCTTGAGCTTGAGATCTTATTTCATAAATATCTTTATTGGTCTTTGGGTGTTGAATATCCTTCATAATGAATAGATATAAGATTTTCACAGTATTGTTTTGAAGTCCAGATCAGTCTTTGAACTGGGCAGGAGATTAGGTCGATTTAACTAGTGACTTGGTGGTCAGATTGGCCGATTCATATATGTATATTTGCATTTTTGATATTAACATTTTATATATTTTGTAGGAATCTTTTTAAAGCATTTTTCAAAGAAAAATAGAAGCTTTTTTAATCAATATTTAAAAGTATTCTATTTTGTTCTAATCATTATTTAGCATCATATAAACAACACTGAAGTCAACATGATATAGTATGATGTAATAAATAGTAAAAGTATTTATAAATGCACAACACTGAAGTCAACATGATATAGTATGATGTAATAAATAGTAAAAGTATTTATAAATGCACAAATATTCATAGTTTATAAACATAATATATTTATAGAGAAAATTGTTATATAAAATCCAAGCAAATATCTATTTCCTGCAATTATGGTTTTCATGCAACTTTTTATAATGTTTTCTTGAAGATTAAATTAAGATTTTCTTGTTCTTTAATTGAAAATTATTTTTGTAAGTTACTAAGTTTAATGAGTACTTCATTTTCTTATCATATGGTATATCTTTTCAAGTTTTTTTTTGTTTAAATAAACATCAAATCTTAACTATTAGTTTTTGTATGTTTAACAAGTGTCATATGATTATTGAAATTTAGAAAAGATGCATAAATATGTTATTTGTTAACGCGTGTCGCATGAAATGAACTAAGTTTGGTACTGCGTTCGTAAGTGCCCTATGATTCTTTCTCTTGCTCAGTGTACTCTCTCCTCACTTTGGTCTTTCAGTGTTTCAGTAGCTTCAAGTTCAAACCAACCAACCTGCCGGCTCAATCTGAGCTGAGCCGGGTTAGACTGGGTTGAGGGGGTTCACTCTGGTTTAATTAAAAAATTAAGCTTCATTTATTAAGGCTGACCAAGTGGCTGATTCAAGTTGAATCCAGTCTGTCTGGTTGGTCCCAGGTGAAATTTAAAACACTGGTTCACAGAATTCCATTAAACAGACTATAAATGCCAAGTGTATATATTTTTTGGAAAAAAAATGCTTTGATATTGAAACTCAGATCTCTTTTACCTAAACCTAAACCTCATCCATCTTGAAGTACCACCATTTTTCCTCTGACATTTGCTTATTAATAATTTTGATTGCTTTGTAAAGTTTGATAACTATGCAACCACACTCCATGCTTATATATTAGTTTGTTTTGGTAAATTATTGATAATTTTGTTTGTTGATATTCCCCTCCACCCCCAGCGGTCAATATCAGTTGCTCCATTACACTGCATTTTAATATTCTCTATGGGTGGTCCTAGAATGCTTGTAAGAAGCCTGTACTTTTGCAAGATATGCATTTGTGCCTTTGTGGATACTTTTCTGCACATTTGGTATTTGTTTTTTGCTTTGTTTTTGTTATGTATATTCTTATTCTGGTGGCTAATTGTTGTATTTTTTTTTCTTTCATTTTTTCCACACTTTTCAGTATCGTTAAGGAGGGAGATTTTTAGGAGGGGGATGCTTTGGCCCGCCACCCCTGGAGATTAAATAAGTTGAGACTCTAGTTAAGTTGTTATTTCCTTCCAGTGTAAACTCTAAGTTATCATTTCATTTTGGTATGCTATGATATTATTTGCAATTTAATGGAATTCTAATTTTTGATTTATCTGCCCCTTTCTTTTGGGGTGTCAGCCTTGAATGTTATTATTGAAGTATTCTTATGAATCAAGTTGTGAGTGCTTATACCATGATTTGATAATTTGTGCGCACTGGCCTTTCACATTTGCTGAAGTGGGACTGCTGTACCGCCCTACTATTGGTGCAAAGGTGAACCATTTATGAAGAGAAATACATGCCTTAACATGGTTATCAATTGCGGTAGTGGGTAGCATAATAGTATAACGGTAAGTGATAGTAGTGGGTGCTACATTATGAGAAGTGGGTGTAAAGCTTGAGAATTTTTTTCAAGAACGTACAACGTGTATGCTAGTGTACTTGCATATTTTAAGTTTTAATCTTTCTTAGGAGTTTTAGTGCATTTTGGATCCTTTAGTTCAATTAATAAAGGTGTTTGGTAAAGGTAGGAAGTTTGCATTTGTTTTAAACTACCATTGACAGAAAAATTACGTGTGCACTTATTTATACTTATTATTCCAATGTGTGATAAATTCATAAGTGTGTTAAATTAATTAATAAAATAAGATATATTATAAACTTTTAATTTATTCGATATATAAGACATACGAGTAATATAAATGTAAAATAACTAGAAAAGAAAGGTTGCAGTTGAAAAATATGAAATATAAATATTAAAAATAAATTTTGTATCATGATCGTCTTCTTTATAATCTTTTCTCCTATTTGTGACATGGTGTATTTAGAAAGATTTATGAAGGGAGGGGGCTGGGGGACGGAGGAGAAAAAGTAAAAAATAAAATAATTTTTGATGTGGTTGCTTTTATGTGATGGTCGAATGGTCGTTTTTCTTTTCACAGATTTTGTGATGTGTAGGGGCATTGGTAACCCAAAATCATTACGTAAAGACATTGCCACTGCCACTATTTAACACCATGTTAGGGTGCAAATATTTTCTGGCATACTGGATTGGTCGTCTATTTCTCATTAAAGTGGGGAAAAAAAAGATCTAGCATCCTTAGGAGGGCATTTTTATGCATGATGCCCCCTTTTCTCATTCAAGGCGTAGCATCAATGGTGGAATCCACTGGCTTCATCGTCTTTGCCAAGCTAAATGTAAGGGAGATAACGAATGGGGTTTATGTTTGTTAATTCAGTGGGCTGGGACCAATTTTTTTTTTGGTTATTTTATAGATCAAGGGCCATGAGCTAAAATATTAATCGGTCTTAAAACTCACGGCTCAATTCATGTGTGAACTCTCCATGGACTTGAGGTAATTGTCTTGGGTGTCAACTGTGAAACAGTGCTTTATACTTCTGTTACTCGATACTGACTTTATTTGATGAAAAGATAACATAGAGGCATGAAGCACAGGGCTTGCAGCTCGGGTTGGCGAGGGCAACAATGTCTTGTGTTGGAAGAATGCTTACACTAATTTAATTGACCATGGCTGAGGTTATCTTTGTTGGACAGAGACATGTTATTGACTTGCTGTTGGCAAAGTCTGAAGCTGATGTGAAGAGTAATAGGGAGTGTTATGGAAGTGGTGGAGAGTTGTGAACGAAGGAAACGAAAATTTTGGAAATTTCCCCCATTAGTAGGCGAAGAATTCATGCAAGCCGTAGGAGTTGGGAGCCAAGTTTAGAAATTTTGTGGTGGATACTGGATGGAGTGTTTTTTTATTCGGCAAGTGTGGAAGCTTACAATAAGTAGCTTAAAGAGAGAGGATCGGGAAACATGCCTACGCAACAATGAGGGTCTCTCTCTCTCTCTCTCTCTCTCTCTCTCTCATCAGATAGAATTGAGACATTGAAGTAGAATTGATGGTCATAGGCACTGGCTTTGTTATTTGGGAGTGAGGCTGGAGATTGAAACTGGACATAGGTGGGGAAGTGAAGTTGGATGAATTCCGCACACACAGCAAAGCTGGAGACTTTTGAAGAATTGAATAAAGCTATTGTAATATGGTAGACCTTAAGCTCGAACATATATTGAAGGAGTTCAGAAGATTCTTTAGGGGTTTACATTGTAGGCTCTGCGAAGGGGGTGACGGGGGGATACAGATGAATCTTGAAAAAGATGTGAAAGAGAAAGAAATGATGGATGTTGGACCGAGAGTAGAAGTAATTGCGTGGGTGTTCATTAATCAACGAAGGAATCTTTTTGGGAGGTCATGAGTTTGAACCTTGGTGGCGTGATTCAATTCACTCATGATTTTTAATTATGATTTGTGTAATGTGGAACATGTTTTCACTAGGGAGGCTCAGCAGTGGGGACTGTAAATCAATCACGGGTCAGTCGGCCCTATATACAAAAATAAATAAATAAAATTGAAGGCCTCTGGGTGCAATTTGGATGGGAATGTGTTGCCACTAACCTAATGATTAGAACAAGTTTCTAAAATATTTTAGAGCAAGAGCAAATTATAAAGGTATAATTTTTTTATATAAGACATTTTTTCGGTTGTAGTATTATTCCTTTCTAATCAAATAATAGATGAGAGGTGTTATAGTATCATTGTAGTATATACTAGGAACACCACTCACGCTTCGTGGCGGGATAATATAAAAATAAAATAAAATGCATATGAAATAAATTAAAAATAAATTTAAGTATTATAATACAAAATTGAAATAATATATAATTATAATATAGAGCTTGAACGCAAGTATAGTCAATTTCGTTAAATAGAACCTTTAAAACACATATAGGACAAAAAAAAAAATTTAAGTAGAATTTTTTATGTGTTTTTAGTAAGATTAATTGTTAATTAAATTATGACAAAAACATATCAATCTAATTTTCTTGGTCAACAAAGACCTTGGAAAATGTAAAATTGCAACAATATATCATTTTAGTATGAAATTAAACATTACGTTGAAACACATAAAATACAAATAATATTTAAGTATAATTTTTTTGTATGTTTTTAGTGCGATTAATTGTTAATTAAATCACTTAAAAAATAGGCCAGTTTAGTTTCCTCTCGATCAGTCGACAATTTTAACAATAGGAAGAAATTATTTAAAGTAGTCAAATCTATTTAATTAAAAAAGAAAATTTTCACCATTAGTTGCTAAAGATGATTCGAGGCTAGTAGTGGGACTCACTTTTTCTGCTGGAGATCCAGCTATCATATATATTAGGATGAAAAGAAAATAGAGAAGAAAAAAGGGAGAAGAAGATGAGTTCTAAAACAAATAATATTTAGGTATAACTTTTGTGTATTTTTTAGTAAGATTAATTGTCATATGTATATATTTTGATAATTAGTTTTGACAATAATATCATAATTTAACACATTATTTTATATTATTTGTTTAACATAATTGACAAATATTGATAAATTAATATAAATAATATAATATGTATGTAGTACGTAAAATTTTTAAAAATATTATGGACCTATATATATGATTTAAATTTATTTGTAGCGGATCAACTTAAATGTAAAATCAACGGAGAAAAATAAAGTACACATATAAATCGTAAGACTATTGAATGAGGATTTAAAATGTAAAATTTGAGTAAAATTTAAATATTTTATTTTATAACATAAGAAAAGTTGAACATTTATTAAATTACATGCATTTATGTATTTATATAGATAATTTTTTTAATATTAAAACTTTTTGGTGGAAGGTAAGTGAGAAAACAATCTCTTATTTTTAATTTTAATGTATATAATATATGTAAATAGAAATGTAACATGGTATATATTTTTTCATATTTTAAATAATAGTAATTAAAATCAATTCTATAATTTTAGTGGTGAAAAATTGTATTGTAAGACATATATTATATTGAATATTTTAAATATATTTCCAATCATTTATGCTAATTTTAATGTTTACAATTTTTGTAAACAAAAATTCAAACTATATAAATTTAAAATAATTCTATATTTTTAGTAGATGTAAATGTAAACAAATAATAAAGAAAGTATTGAAAATGAAAGCGATGGAAAGTTGTTGAGTTAGAATTATTTTTCAAATATTATTTCATTAATGTTGAAATTTTTAAATTTTGTTTAATAAAAAAGAAAAGATTTATAAAAATAATTTTTTGTAATCTTTTAAAAAATTGATGAAAACAATATAAATTTAGTGGAGCGGACCAAAGAAAAAGAAAATAATTTAAAAAATAAAATTAGAAACTATTAAAAATGTAGTGGGGCCCATGCGCTAAGAGAGAATGCAGGAAAAAGAAATTAAAGATTTAAAAAATAGTGGGTCTCAAATGGAGCCCACATAAGCTAGAAAGAATTTTTTTAAAAAATAGTGAAGCACATATGCTTTAAAAAAAAAAAAAAATCCACCACTTATCAGCTTATTGAAACTCTGGGTTCAAAAATCATATATATATATATGGAAATGTGTCATCACTAACATAATGATACTAATAAACTTCTAGAATATTTTAAATCAAAATTAAAAAAGAATACAATTTTTGTCTAAATATTTTTTCAATAGTATTATTCTTTGCCATTAATTTTTTACTTTGATGGAACTAATCTCATTGCTTTGGTACTTAGAAGACAATAATTTTTAAGACTAAAATTTGAATATGTGTGGATTTGAAAGAAAATATAATTATATCAGTATAATTATGTAAAGTAATGGATAAGAAAAAGTGTGATATTTGATAGGTAAGTGCAGTATTAGTAAATTTTATATAGTAAATACTAATTTCGAATGTCAAACTTCATGCTCCTACATTAATGTGAGGCAATTTTGAAATATTACATTATGTGATTCGGAAGACTTAATATTTTATTGATTCTTTTATATGCTAAAGAAAAATGAGTTTATTTTATATTGCTCTTTTTTATATTCTAGCAATGGTGATCATTAAATTCATTTCACCTAGTTATAAAATTTGGGAATAGTTGTATGATGAAAAAAAAATTATTGGGATGAAGGTAACAATACATTTTAACATCTTAGCGGGAAGGGGAGAGTAGTTGCGCCAACAAATAAAATTAAGAGAAATTTTTTATATAGATGAAATGTAACGGGCGATTCGAGTCTTTTTAATAAATTTATAAAAAAATAATATGCTTAAACTCTAAAAATATCTCTAGGCAAAAGGTTGGTTTATAGTCATCTAAGGATTATGATGACATAGTTGAAAATTAGTTTATATGACTAGCATCTTTTAGAAGATATTTTAGTAGTTGAAGTTTGAGATATTTTTAAAAATCTCAAGTTTGAATTTTGAAATAACTTGACTTTTGAAATAAGGATTACCTCTCTTTATATAGTCCATAACCTAGTATAGGTTTTTATCAATTGACCCCAAAAAGAAATTTATAAGGCTAGCAAGATGATTAAGAGGTGACTTATCATTCATATTGAATTTTGATTTAGATAATGATGACTTACGAAAAATGATTTAGATAATAATGACTTATGAAAAGTGGGTCAATCCAAAGTCAATATGTTAGGATAATAAGTTGAACATTTGTGAGTGTTGTTTTTTGATAAATAAATTTCTCTTTTTAAATAATTTTCTTTTTTGTACCTAAATTTAAAAGTGTTTTTGAAAAAAAAATAATATGCTAAGATGATGAGTGTGATATTTTTCTACAATTCTACTTAAATATATTTAAAAAATAATGAAGAAAATTTATTAAATTTGTTGCAACGTCCTGGAGAATGGTCCAAAATGGCAATGAATAATAATATTATAAGTTCGATGGAGTCGCCACTAACTTGTTACTTAAGTGTGATTAATTCACCTAATTACCACTTGATGATTGATGTTAAAACTAATCCAAGGCCAAGGAACCAGTAGTGTTAGTCTACTTGAGGGATGTTTGTTTTGCCGTATCTTTCAAAATTTTCAAGAATGTGATGTACATGATATCTCATTCCCACGTTTGTTTGATTATGAGAATCTGATGTGACAGACATATTCACATTCTTAAGAATGTGAGAATTTTCATGAAACACGAACATTTTATTCTTACCTCTTTTATGAGTAAGTTTCATGGGCAAGCTATTTTAATGGAAATCCTACATTTGGAACTAAAAGTGCCTTCACTATTTAGCTTCGGATAACAGTCCCTTATAAAATAATATAATCATAATCATGCTCTATTACTAGATTCAAAATAATAAATTTGCTAATAAACTAAAAGTAAAAAATTTAAATTAGCATAAATATTAATTATTAGAATGTGAAAATATACAAAATGTTAATTAAAGATATTTAAAATTTCAAATAAATTTTAATAAATTATTAATTGGAAATAATTAAAATTTTATTCAAAAAATATTAAAATGGCATCCATCATAGATTTTAGTTTAATTTTTTAAATATTACTATTAAAAAATTAATTACAAATATTAATAGTCAAATTTTAATAAACTTTTTAATTTAAAAATATTTAAAATGTATATCAAAAGTGTTAATATTAATATTAGTTAACATTTTAATTGACACGTGTAATGTATTAAATAAAAATAATACTATTCTTATTTTATGAAAAAAACTAATATACTAGTTAATATTTAAACACTATATTCTCCTTAATTATTTCGATTTAATCAACTACTTAGTACTAAAACTTTTAAATTTATACTTGTTGAAAATTACAGGATACAGATTTAATTAAGCTGATATTATTAATAGATTTCTGTGTTGAAAAATATAATTATTCTCTATGCATGCAATAATTATTTTTTTAAAACACTTATAAGAATTTATATGTTAAATCAAATATTGGTATAGAAGTTTTATACGCATTTTTGAGAATCTCAAAAAAGTGAATTAAATAAAAATATTTTTATAAAATAAATATATTTTTAAAAAAAGATAATATTTTATAATTTTTTATAGTATGGATAAAATAATTCCTTAATTTATAATTTATTATTATTATTATGAGAGCTCGTGATGTCACCAAAAAATAATTTCTAAACATATTTTGTTGTGGCTTTGAAGAAGCATCAAACATTAAAAGAAAGTGGTACTGGGGAAGCTGAATAATAATGGATGGCCTCTTCAATTATGAGGCTGACACTGAAATGATTTAGGGCTGCTATGACTGTGTCAACTCTGTAGGCTTTCACCAATTTATTGGACGGTGTCCTCTTCTATTTTTTCCTCTTTGCATGACCGCGTGTGCGTGAAAACTGGACGGTGCCCTTCTCAAGAATAGACTCCACACCAAACTCGCGTTAGTTGCGGCTGACACTGACTCCCACAGTGACATTTATTAATTTGTTGTCTATCAGCTGATTTTTTATGAACAATACTTATTTGTTAATAGAGTCCATGGGATTGGGAAGATACAGGATACAGGATTTTATCTGGAAGGTTCCGGATAAACCTCATTGCATAATTAAGAATTTTTTAAAAATATTGACACCGCTTCTGTCTAAAAATTTATCAAGAAATTGCAATGACTTTTCTGCTATATGCATTTGGAGTTTTTTCTCTCAACTTCTATTGATTTCAAGTTCAAAAAATTTTATATCTGGTTTGTACCAAGTGGTCTTTCTTTCTTTCTGAAAGTACAATTCTTTCATGTAAAAACACTTGTCACCTGCTTTTAAGTGTTTGTAGTGATCCTTAATATTTCTGTTAGAGCATCATCAATGTAAATAACCAAATTATAATTTGATATTTTGTAACATGAGAATATATGAATGTTATTGTAATTTTTTTTGGTTCCTTCATAGTTAATACATGTTTAAGGGTTATTTGATGTTACTATAAAAAGTTGTAAATAAATTAAAAATAAAAACTAATAACTTGTGTGATTAATATTTGTAAAGTTAAAATGAATTTTTAACTTAATTAAAAATTATTTATTTTTGTCTTTAAATTAAATAATATTATAAAAATATGATTAAATTAACAAAAATTAAAAATAATGCAAATTAAAAATATTATAATAAAAATATAATTTTTTATAATTAATTTTACTCAATGCTATATTTTCCAAAATTCATTTCACAATAATAGTATTGTACATGATAATTAAAAATAGTCAAAATATTTTTGATTGAATTTTATTATTATTTTTTTAAAAAGTATGTATATTTTTTGTAGCAACCGGGAAAAAAAATAATAATAAAATTTAATTTTAAAAAATATAATAATAATAAAATAATAAAAAAAATAATTAATTTTAACATTAACAAAGTAAAATGAATAGTCATGATAAGAAAATATTATATAATATATATAATATATATAAAGTAGTATTATGATATGTATTTAATATAAAGGTTAAAGGTTATAATATATATATATATAATAGAAAGTGGAAAACTTCTTCACGAAGCTTACTTGGATATTTTTGGAGTGCTCTCTCTATTCTTCTCTCTCGCTTCTCTCCTATTCTATCTTCTCTCATTCTCTCCTCTCTCCTACGACTCTCCCTTCAATTCAGTGCAGTTTGTTTTACGCCGGATCGACAAACCGAAGCCACCACGACGCTCCTGACGAAGTTCTCTACAAGTCTGTCAGAGCGGATCGTCAGGGAAACGAAGTTGGATTTCATCCCAAATCCAAGATAAGACTTTATATTCAATATTTAGATTTTTGACAGTTGAAGAAAATGATATATGCGTAAAAATACTAAACTTTAATACTGAAAATTTTCAGTTTCAAGGTATTGATTAGGAACGTTGGGAATCATCCCTAAGTTGAGGTAAGACTTTTTAAGTCGAATTTGACTTAGTGGTTGTTATAGAAAATGATGTACGTACGAAAATACTAAACTTTAATTCTGCGAGTTTTTATTTTCAGGGTATTGAGTTAAGAACCTTGTGGGTACGGGGAAGATTTTTTTAGGGGTTTTTCAGGAATCAAGTAAGGGGATAAACTAAGTTAGTTTTGTTTTGAGAAAATGTATGTATATATACATAGCATCTGGTTTCAGGAAAAATAAATATATTTATATATATGATTTATATTTGAAAAATACTGTTTAAATGATGATATGTTGAATACGTAGAAAATTTGTTTAGTGTGGCATGAGTATAAAAATGTTGTGAAATACTGTTTTTTTTTTTGGAATGGGGACGATATGGATTTCTATGATGGAAAACCGGCGTACGGGCCAAGATATTTTTATATGTATATGTGATTTACCGGCGTATGGGCCGTGCTATATGGATGAGATTTGCCGGCGTACGGGCCGTGCTATGTAATTTGCCAGCGTACGGGCTGTACTATGTGATTTGCCAGCGTACGGGCTGTGCTATGTGATTTGCCGGCGTACGGGTCGTGCTATGTTAAAATGTGTAATATCGGCGTACGGGCCGATGATTTTTATGATACACGTATATATGTGAAATGATATGATTAATGTGAAAATAAATGATATGAGATATTTATGTATCACGGTTTTAGTATATGTATATGATATCAGAACCTGATTGGCTTGGTCTAGGCTACCACTTGCACGGTACCGTTGCTATGTATCCATGGTCCTCGTGATCATGATATCTGTGTTAACGCCGCTGTACGGAGTGGTGTGAGATTGGATGGTCGATGTGGTTATTTTCAAGAAGTGTGCTGTTACCGCCCCTAGTGTACGGACCAGTCTGGGTAGACCCATCGGACCTACAGACTACCGTTTGACTTGGCAGTGGTTGGCCAACCATTGTCAGGTTCCGCCTTCGGGCCACACAACTCAGTCATGTGGGGGTAATACATGACAACAGTCAGCTAACCTACCAGGATTGTTTTTATGTTATTATTATTATGATATGAGATGAAAAATGTTTATGAAAATGCAGTATATTCTGCCATGTTTTGATATGCATATGTTTTTCTAGATTTGATAAACAGTATTGAACATGTTATGTATGGTATATGTAGAACACAGAATACTCATGTTGCCACACACTGGTATTAGTTTATTTCCCTTACTGAGAGGTGTCTCACCCCTAAATCTTATACATTTTTCAGGAGCCCCTAATAGGAGAGCAGGAAAAGCTTCGCTGATCTAGATCAGTTGTTTGCCTTCTTTGGAAGGGTAAGTTTTTGGTAGGGACAGTTAGGTTTTGTGGGGATTGTCCCTAGATTTCATTTTTGAGATGTATATACTGTGAGATAGTAATTGTAGTGACTTTGGTATGTGTTATGCACATTATGATGAGATGTATATGATTTTGTACTTTCTGCTGCGTAGGCTTCTGCTGTATGTTTTGTTATATCCCTGGTGCCCACGGGCCCAGGTGGATTGTGACCTGCTGAGCTGGAATGTATGATGTGATGATAATTTATTTATATAAAAATATATATATATGCGAAAAAGGAGCAGGTCGTTACATTTTTATTTAATTTATATTTAAATTAATATGATTATTTGATTTTATTTTAATCAAAAAGTGCGCACAAAATGAATGATTTAAATGTTAAAATTTCTAATAATGATTTGTCAAAATGATAAAAAAAATTATAAAATTTGACTTTTAGTCACAAAAAAATAAAACTAGTAATATAAAAAAATTTTATTTTTATAAAAAATTATAAAATTTGACTTTTAGTCACAAAAAAATAAAACTAGTAATATAAAAAATTTTATTTTTATAATTTATTTAGTCACTATTTAAAATATAAACAAAAAATAGAAAAATAATAATGATACTAAACATATCTTCAGACAAACATTCTAGTGTGTGTGTGTGTGTGTGTAGGACATAACATATAAAATTTGAATTTGGTTAAATTTTTTTTGAGAAATCATTTTAAAAATGTGTTTGAAAATACTTTGAAAAAATATAGATTTTTAGAAAATAATTTTAAAGTATTTTTTGTATTTCAAAAGCATTTTTTTGGATGCAGTAAAGATACATGTGTTGGGTATAATTTATTTTTTTAATAAGAATATAATGATAATTATTATTTTATTAAAAAATATTCACTTGGATATATTTTAACTAAACCCAATTTTGTTATTTTCATCTTCAAGATTAATTTTGAAAAAAAAAATCCAAACCAAACACAGTTTTTTAGTATAAAAATACAAGACAAAATCCTCTATTTTCATTTTCCAAAACAACAGCTCAAAAATTTTATTTTTAAATCTTTAACCAAAAAAACCATTAATTATTTAAGTCTTAATTCTCCAAGCTTGCATATTCCTTTCATACAACTAAAGTTTGAAAAATGAATACCCTATGTCGCTACCAGAGTGTGTCAGTGTAGAGATCCGTAGAATTATGGTAATTAAATAATAAAAGAAAAAAGAGAAACAGGAAAATTCAAAAGGGAATTATAGGGTCTCGTCTCGTCGACGAACACAGGACGTTCATCGATGAGCATCCTTATAACGCTCCTCGTTAAAATATAACAAAATACATCAAATGGTCAACCCGAACCCGTGGGGAGCAGGGACACCTGTCAAATACAGCGGAAAAACCTAGCAGCAGTAAAATAAAATCACAATCATCCAACCATAATGCATAATACCAGAACTTTCTATTAACATTAATATATTTTTTATATGTACAATCTCCAAAAAGGCAAAATGATACTAGGATCATACAACAAAAATCTCCTAGTCCTAGTTCAAAGCTTACCCTTCTAGTAGGGAAGCTCCACTCACTCAACGGCGGCCTTGACCCGCCGGTTTCTCTAAATTTCTTGAAAAATATATCAATTTTGGGGGTGAAATACTTCTCAGTAAGGGAAAATAAACTAAATATAGTTGTGTAACAATATGAATATTTAGTGCAATTATACATATACTGTACATTTCATAAGTCGGAAAATATTCGTCATATCATTCGAAATAATCATACATTTTCATATATGCTAATAACTCGTAACGTACATAAACATATGCTATGACTGTAATACTGAAAATCAACCTAGGATGAATAGTTAGCTAATGTCATGTATTACCCCCCATGACGGGTTGTGCAGCTCGAAGGAGGGACCCGACAATGGCTGGCCGACCACTACCGAATCAAATATGTCTGTAAGTACGATGAGCCCGCCACACCCTGGTCTGGACTGCCAGGTGGACGTCCACACTCTACCAAAAGCCACATCGACTATCTATCTCCCATCCCCTCGTGAGATGGTTAGCACTAATACGGCCTCGTACCAAAATCTGATCTACTCATAGCTACGGTACCGAGCTCCTGGTCTGAACTAAACTAACATCCTGATTGTAATAACATATAATACATGAACATACGTAACATCAACACGGCTCGTGCCGAAAACATAGATACGGCCTCGCGCCGAAATCATACGTATGGCCTCGTGCCAAAATCATAGTAAATATATATGACCTCGCGCCAATAACATAAATACAGTCTCGTGCCAATAATATAATAATAAGACCTTGCACCGATACTATAATAAATACAACCTCGCGCCGATAACATCAATACGGTCTCGTGTCGAATCATTTCAGGTATTTACATTCTAAAAATAACTCTTTTATCATATATTCGTCAAACTAAATATAGCATAACTCGTCTTTCCAAAATACCTGAAAATGTGTTTTACACGTAAAAGCATACATATCATATCTCATTTCACGTAAAATAATACTCATGCCACACGTGCTCTGTTAAAAGTCATACTTCATATTCTAAAATCGTGCTTTTCTATCATCTCAAACATACATATACGTTTCATCATAATAGCAGTATTTCCCAAACGTACATTTCATCTATAATATACAGGTATATCATATGCTTTTCTGAAAATAAATTTACTCATAATCAATAATAATTTGCATGGAAAATAACTGCATTAGTTTATTCCCTTACCTTACTACTGAGAAAGCCCCTACAATTTCCTAGCCTAACCCCCGTAGGATTTTCTGATAAATATCCTGAAACTGAAAATTTCTAATATTAAATATCAATATTTTCATGCGTATATCAATTCCTATAACTATCACAAAGTCTAATTTGGCTTAAAAAGCCTTACCTCAACCCAGGGATGATTTCCAACTTTGTTTTCTCAACGATCTGCTTCGGCAAACTCGTAGAGAACTTTGCCAGGAGCGTCGTGGTAGTCTCAGATCTTCGATCCGGAGACTGGCGGGGCCAAAATCAAAGAAAGAGAGTGAAAGAGCCGAAGAGGAAAGAGAGAGAGAGAGAGAGAGAGAGAGAGGAGTGTGAAAAATGAATAAAAAATCGGATTTTTGATATTTATAGACGGTAGAATTCGTCGACGAGTTCTTCACAAATTTCGTCAACGAAATCCAATCTTCATCGATTAAATTCAGTCAGCTTCGAACCCCTCTTGGTATTTTTTCGTCGACGAAATCTTTTAAGCCTTCGTCGACAAAACCTTGTGTTCATCAACGAAATCCTTTAAGCCTTCGTCGACGAAACCCTGTGTTCGTCAATGAAGCTTGGCAGCTTCCTTCTTTATTTTTGTTTCTATTCCCTTTTCTTTATTAGTTAAATTTCATTTAAAAATTCAGGTTGTTACAATCCTTGTTGGGTTTGTCAATGGGGACATTCATCTTATCGACGAGAAATTACCGAAAGAGTCATTTTCAGGACCTGAATCTCGTCGACGAGGTGACATGGCTCGTCAACTAGGCCACTTGTCAAGAGACCTATAAATATGCAAAAAACGAGTTTTCAACGAAGGAAATTCTCTCTCTCTCTCTCTCTCTCTCTCTCTCTCTAGAAAATGGTTTCTCTCACTTCTCTCTAGATTTATGGCCCCGATTCTCCCCGGTTCAATGATTAGAAGCTACCACGATGATCCTGGGGAGTTTCTCCACAACCTAACTGGAGCATAAATTCAATTTGAGCAATTTGGGAACCATCCTAAAATTTGGGTAAGTGGATTTTAGGTATTTTCAATATTATCAGTATTATTTGGGGCCAGATTTTGTATCTTATGAGAATATACTAGTGTTTTATGGAATAAATTTGAGGTGTCATATTTTTAGGAATATAGTGTTTTGGGCCTCTACAGTCATGGGTTAAGACCCCAGTACGTATATGCTCAGGAACTTAGGTAAATTATAGTTTAAGAAATTTATGAATAGGCCATTTCAGGAATTATGGGTGTATTGATTTACTGAAAATTTTGTATATATAAATGCTAGTTTTTTAGGTTGGTACACTGATGGTTCATCCTAATGCACATGAAAAGCTCGTGTGTAATGCACATGAAGAGCTCATGTGTAATGACCCGACCCTTTATACAGACCCAGATTACTACCACACATACATAATACCTGTACCTGATAAACATACATAAACAACCCGCCCTAAACAGGGACATACGGGTGTATCTCATACATAACTGTAATTCAAATGTTATGGAAAAACATAAATATCCATAGGGATTCTATTAGACATATACCAGAGTTCTAACTAGTATCTTTAATACATAGGATCCATACTTAAAACATAAACTGTATTAAATCCCCAAAAGAAACTAACCAAGCTAACAACCCAGTACTAGTACAAAAACTTACTCCTATCAATTAGATTTTAAGCTCCAAAGTCCCATTAGAAGACTAGGATCGATGCCTTGAATGACCTGAAACAAAGGTTGTAAGATTGGGGTGAGACACTTCTCAGTAAGGTGGAAGATATTACAATAGCATGTGATTACATGAGTTTATTCCAATTAAAACAATTGCACAATTCCACATTCATATTACTGCACCACAGAAGATATACAAATATAATTCAACATCGTTACAAGTGAGAGTTCCCGAGGTTAGAGTAGGGTATAGGCCCATACACTGTACGATCCCTCTACACGGTACTCAACCCTGTGACCTTGCCCATTTTAGCCTTTTAAATCATGTATATGAATATTTAGAACAATGACCAGCTTTGAAATGTCATAATATGGCTATTTACCCCGTGGCACGAGTTGTGCATTGATAACTCTAACATGCCCTATTCGTGCAGGCACTGTCTTGCATCTATTATATACTTCGACTGCCCTACCTAGTCCATTATTTCACCAGTTGTCCCAATACTCCTGCAAGCCGACTATCTCTGTACCCACATTGATTCACATATGTGGTTACACTGTATTTTACTAGCAACGGAACCGCGCCCTTAGAAATTGGAGTATCTTTCAACTCATTTAATCTGAAGTATTTTTCAAATTTTTTAGTAACAAGTTGTGGTCCCATTTATCGTATATACAATTTACAATGAAAACATAATAACCTGTGCATTTCCAATATTTTCACAATCTCATTAATGAACTAAACAAGCATGTCACAACCTGCTTATTTTCCTTATTCATTTTTCTTTTATAATAATAATATCAACATTATACATTCCAACTCAGCAGATCACAATCCATCTGGACCCGTGGGTACCAGGGATACATCAGAGCACAAAACGGAAGCCTAAACAGCAGAAAATATACAATCATATACATACCATTATGTCATACATCACAATATACTAGAGTTACTACAATTATTGTATCTCAGAATATACATCCCAAAAATCCTATCTAGAGGCATTTTCCCACAAAATCTAACTATCCCTACAAAAAGAAACTTATCCTTCAAAAAGGGCAGATATCCAGTACTAGGTCAGTAGGGCTTTTCCCGCTCTCCTATCAGAGGTTCCTGAAAAGTTTATAAGATTAAGGGGTGAGACACCTCTCAGTAAGGGAAATAAACTAATACTAGTGTGTGAGAACATGAGTATTCTGTGTTGTACATATCCCATACATAACATATTCAATAACTGTTTTGTTGAATCTAGGAAAACATGTATATATCAAATTATGGCAGAACATATTGCATTTTCATAAACATATCTCATCTCATATAGTAATAATAACATAAAAATCATCTTGGTAGGTTAGCTGGTTGTTGTCATGTATTACCCCTACATGACTGGGTTGTGTGGCCCGAAGGCGGGACCTGACAATGGTTGGCCGATCACTGCCAAGTCAAACAATAGTCTATAGGTCCGATGGGTCTGCTAGACCTGGTCTGTACACCAGGGGCGATCACAGCACACTTCTTTAATAACCACATTGACCATCCAATCTCATACCACTCCGTACAGCGGCGTTAACACAAATATCATGATCACGAAGACCATGCACACATAGCAACGGTACCGTGCAAGTGTTAGCCTAAACCAAGCCAACAAAGTTCTAATATCATATAACATATACTAAAATTGTAATACATAGATATCTCATATCATTTATTTTCACATCAATCATATCATTTTGCATATATACGTGTATCATAAAAATCATCGGCCCGTGTACGCCGGTATTACACATTTTATTATAGCATGGCCCGTACGCCAGCAAATCACATCATAGCACAACCCATACGCTGGCAAATCACATCCACATAGCACAGCCCGTACGCTGGCAAAACATATAAAAATCTTGGCCCGTACGCCAGTTTTTCATCATAAAAATCCATATCATAAACACATTTCCAGAAACAGTATCTCATAACATTTTATACTCATGCCGCACTAACAGATTTTCATATATTCAACATACAATCATTTTCACAATATTTCCCAAATATAAATCATATATATATATTTATTTATTTTTCCTGAATTCAGATGCTATATATATAAATACATGCATTTTCTCAAAACAAAACTTGCTTAGTTTATCCCCTTACCTGTTTCTTGAAAAGCCCCTAAGAAAATCTTCCCCGCATCCGCAGGGTTCTCAAGTTAACACCCTGGAAATGAAAACTCCCAGAATTAAAGTTCAGTATTTCTAAGCATATAACACTTTTTACAATTGTCACAACTCTAAATTTGGCTTAAAAAGCCTTACCTCAACTTGAGGATGATTCCCAACTTGCATTCATCAACGATCCGCTCTAGCAGTCTTGGATACTTTCCTAGGAGTGTCGTGGTGACTTTGGATTGTCAATCCAGCGTAAATCTGGCCTGAAATCAATGAAAGAAAGAGGGAGAACCGAAGGGGAAAGAGAGAGGAGAAAGATTTATTAATTTGTAAGTTAAAAATCGGATTTTCCATATTTATAGAACAGGGGATTTCGTCGACGAGCCCATCCTTCGTCGACGAAATTCAGTTGGCTCCAACCCCCTCTCGGTATTTCTTTGTCGACGAGTCCCTTGTATTCGTCGACGAATTCTCTTAAGCCTTCGTCGATGAATCCCCTGTATTCGTTGACGAAGTCGACGGCCTCCTTCTGTTTCTGGTTTCCATTTCTCTTATTCTTTATTATTTAAATTCCATTTTTATTCGGGTCGTTACAAAGCATTATTTATTTATTTCAAATCGAGGTATCAACTGACACACGTACTCTTGATTTACCCCTTTTCACATATAAAACTCGGTATTTAATCGACACCTATTTTCCACAGTTTCAAATAGTATAATGGAACCTTAGTTCCTATAGTTTATAACTTTATATACCAATGCATTATAAGTCCATTTAACAGCATATATCACGTTCGTTTCGTCAAAAAACTGCTTTAAGGAGTAATCCGTTCAAAAAGTCATTTAAATGAAAAATGAGGGTTCATGCATTTCCTACTAGTAGTTTAAAGCAACTAGGTAAGTTTTTAAAACGTTTGGAGATCATATGCAAAATCTCTAAATTTACCAAAACCATAAAAATAATTAAACCGACACTATTACCTTGTAGAATTTTGCAAACGAACAGTCATAACATACATAATAGTATAGACTACAGTTTTATCAGTTTACTTTTCAAAATAAACTGATATAAACAAATCCCCTTACCTTAAACCTGAAATCGAAACACGAACGAATCAATCCAAAACAACGACTTGAGGTCCCCAAAACCTAAAAACCAAAGAACAATACTTCAATATAATTTCCTATACTACCGATCTACCAAACTAAAACCGAATTCAGACCCTTACCTCGATTTTAGGGAAAATCCCGAAATTTCACAAATGAAGATTCGTTCCACAATAAATTTAGAGATTTTCCTCCTGATCCACGTGGTAACGACGGATCGTGGATTTCGATAATGGATGGCGCGAAATCCTAGAGAGAGAGAGGGTTGGCTTGAGTTTTAGAGTGAGAGAGAGAGAGAGAATGAGAGTTTATAAAATAAAACCTAACTTAACATTTAAGTAATCAAAATAAATATCTCCTCAAAGATATTTATATATAAATATCTACTTTCAAAATATCTTCTCCAAAATATCCCCTCTAAAATATATTTTTATTTATTTATTTATTTAATATCTACTACAATGTGCATAGTTGATCTCAATAGCTAACCTACCTAGCCGAGCTTATCTTCATGCACGTGAAGAGAACATGTATAGTTAACCTCAACGACTAACCTGCTTGGTCGAGTTCATCTTGACACATGGGGAGAGGCTGTGCATAGCTAACCTTAAAGGTCGACCTACTTAGCCAAACTCATCTTAGGTGCACTTATAAGGCATGTGCATTTCAAATGTGATAGTCACATAGAAAATGGACAAATGGAAATTGCCCACGAAAGTCACAAAGATAGCTGAACACACACATACTCGTGGTTGTAACTCTTAACTGTTCACTCCCCAATAAGGAGATTCGTGTTCGAAAGACAATTAATTTTCAAGGAACCAAGAAACAAAAGGAGGGGACAAAGAGCAAAAAGAGGTATGCTCACTCTACACAATGAGGTGTTCTATCTATTTATTTCTTTTATTTTGATTTTAAACATATTCACTAACTTAGGCATTAAAGAGAACTCTTAGAGGCCACCGTAACCTTCCAAAATTTTATTCTTATTCTTGCAAGTCAAAAGTGATAATGATTCTTTACCAATTCAATCTTTATGGAAATGATTTGTTTTCAAAAGTCAGTAGAAGTTAAATGAAACAAAACATAAGATTTTAATAAAACTCGGCACATCCTAATTACTAAAATATGAAACTTACTATTGATTTATCTCGGTTTTAAGGAAAAAATGTAACTTGAGTATGAGAGAGAGTAAATTTTGGAGTGTCCTATAGATAGTGTGTACGCAAGGAAAAAAAATGTAACACTAATGAGACAAGGACATTGGCTCTTAAGGGGCCTTCAAATTCAATAATTAATATTTGGAGGTCTCATTCTCATGTATTGATCTTGATTCTCATGAAGTCTGCAGAGAAGAACACTTGGCATGTAAAGGTGGGGTGGGGGATCGGACCGGAGTTGTGGGCCCCAAAAAACCCACAATAATTCAGACAGGTAAAAGTTAAAGTAAAAGTAAAAGTCCACGTTTAACATCACCCCTTCCATAACATCACCATCACCTCTCAAGTCTCAACATAGTGGTCCATTTTAGTGGCAAAGAAAGTCGACCGGGTTCACTGAAGACTGCTTAACGCAACATGACCTCCATAACGGCATAACGTCGCCATTACAACGGAGAGGTCAATTTTGGTGGAAAGGAAAGCCGACCGGGTTCACTGAAGAGTGTTTTGGTTGGATTGGGTTTGACACAAAAAAAAAACTGTTAAGTCTGATGGTGATGGGTAACCTTTCCTTTCCATTTTCTGTCGTTCTCCCTTCCACTCTATATATATATATATAAAATCAAATTTATTATTTAATTTTTTAAATTAATTAATTTTCATTTCTCAAATGGAACATATCTAATATAAAATACTTTACTCTTGTTAATTTAAATTCAAAAGAATAATTTCACACAAGATGTTCGCATTAATGTTTTTCCTTTTATGTTAAATATTATTGAAAATAAAAATTTATTTTAAGATGATTAAAAATATGAAAAATCATATATTAATGATGAGTAGGATTAAAATTTTATTCACAGATTTGGTGTGTATTTTTTATTTTCTTTTTCACTTTCCTAATAATCAAACATGAAAATACAAATTCCTTTAATATTTTTATCTTTTGTTCGAATTTTTCAAATAGAACCTTAAATATCACTTTCACCTACGACATGTCAAGGCCGAACTAATTGAATTTAGTTTTAAGAAATAGATAAAAAAGAAGTCTCTATATAAGTCATCCATGAATTATGGTCCATGCCATTACATTTGTACGAACCATAAACATGTGGTCCTCCAGTAACAGCTCATCCATACTAAATTAATTATATATATATTTTATTATTTTACTTTCTAATAATTACATATGTATATGCACATTCAAATAGTATAATTATCAAAGCATCCATTGTCGAGACTTTTATATAGGAGATCTTATATTTTAATTTTGAAAATAAGTAAAATATAATTTATAATTAATGGACGTCCCAATAAATCTTTCAAAGATAGAAGAATATTTCATGTAAAAATTTATTGTATATTGTTATTTTAGATGCTCGTGCACTTAATATTCAGGTGCTTTTTGAGAACAAAGTCAAAATTTTCTTCTTAAAAGAACTAACGACTTATATATTTAATGTAAAATTATAAATGAGCTTAGTCTATTTCTATCTAAATCAACATAAGAGGAGAGAAAATAGTAAAGTAATAATTTAAAAATTAAAGAAAAAAAGTATAAAAAATTAGTTCATAAATTTTATATTGCACATGTCAAAATATCAATAAGGCAATTGAAAGAAAAAATTAATTCAAATAAAACTTGACATTCCTTTCAACTCACAAAAACACTAATAAAGAAATTAATATTATACTTCCCAATGCATAAATGCCCCCAAAGTAGTAAATTCAAGACTCTCCTAATTAATATGTATGAATTTTGGGGGTTACGACTTTCTATTTGAAAAATTATAAATGAATAGACCTATTATTCATGTATATTAGTTATGTATCTAATAAATCTTAGACACCATTATTTTAAATTAGGAATACCACTGATCCTTATATTTTGGACGGATGAACTTTAAATCTCATATTTGGATATGCACCAATTGGTATAGTGCGTGTGGTCCATTGTATATATATATATAAAGTGCAATCCAATCGAGATTTGTTCAAGGCTGCTTTTGACAATAAAAACAAATACATGTTCAAAGAGATCAACAAATTGGTCCCAATGATATTTGAACCTTAGATTTAAATAATGGTCACTTGACACTTTGTCTAAAATTAGGTTAAAAGTCCTTACTCATATTACACTAAGTATGTATTTTTATTTTTTGTAAATTTGAAGAAAAATATTGTTTACTTAAGGAATTTCAATTTTTACAATTTAAAATAAAAGAAAATAAAATAATGTAATTTTTTAAAAATTTACATAAATTTAAAAGATTTACGGGATGTAGAGTCATTTAACTTGTAAGTGGATATGTCTTTTATTATTATTATTTTTGATTACATAGAAATTTCAGCCACCGAAAAAGTCATTTTGACCCCTTGGTGAGGCACCACACCAACGGATTAGCGTTCTCTCCTTAGGTCTCGCTGATCAGATAAAGTCCGAAATGCGGACACGGCTTACATGCATCAATTACACGTTCGGTCAACTCGATCCCGGGATACATCTCCATTACTATCCATGGTTTTTGTTGGTTCACAGAAAACTTTTTCAATCCACGATTCTCATTGACTCATAGAATAAATTCTCACCATCCATAAGTACTGCTGGTTCCGTAAGTGTATCTACCAGAACTTGAACCCCTGATATTCCTTCTTACGTGCTGATGCCTTTTCACCGCACCAAGCCCATAGGGCGATAGGTCTTCTTTTATTTCTGGTATGAAGTTGATTCTATCATTTTCTTAAGAGTTGAAGACGAACTGCACAGGCTGTCCCATTATATACGTATTTTCAAGCTATCTACCATGTTGTAGGTCTCCTCTTCCAAATCACATTTTCCACGTGTCAACATAACATTTTTTATTTTATTTTATTCCCATAAAAGGCCAAAACAGGTTGTATATATAATGGCCACAGCAAATCTTCCACGCAGGACCACGAGTGGGGTCCACTCTGAGCCAGGCTGTAGCTGATCCCTCCCCCCAGAGTCCAGACGAATATTTTTTTGTCACCATTTGATGTAAACGTGGCAGACAGTGGTAATGTCCTCTTCTTTGTCGTTAATCACACCTGATTATCCCCTTAACCACCAATTAATCATTCATTTCCACAGTAAAATGGTCTTTCAAGACCCCACGCGTCAATCACCCATTGGCTTCCCCATTATTCAAATATTATTTTATTTTATTTTTTTATTCATTAATATATGCAATTGTACATTTTTCTTTAGCACAGGCCAGTACTGCGGAAGTTCAGTTCGGACACCCTTTCGTCTTCATCTGTGTTTTCACACTCCGGGGGTTGCCGATTTGCTGTTTCAGTGTAATACATCACTGTCTTTTCGTTATCTTCTTTCTCTCTCTGTTTTTTCTTCTTCTTCTTCATTTCAAGGACTAGGAGCTTGTTCCTGAGGATGGCCGACCAGTTCGCGAGGTCCGTACAGTACGGCCTTGGGCTCGCTAAGCGGATTTACTACGGGAAGGATCGGACGGTGTCGCCGCCGGCTATGGCGGCGATGGAGAAATCGCCGTCGCTGAAGTCGAGGGAGATGTATCTGCCGGCGGCGCCGATGGTGTACGCGGCGGTCTCAGAGCCGTCGATTGTGGATAATCCGGATATTACGAGCTACCAGCCGTACGTGCACGGCCGGTGCGACCCGCCGGCGTTGATTCCGCTCCACATGCATGAGATTGCGATGGAAGTTGATTGCTATATGGATACGGCTTTTGTTACGGTTTGCGGAACTTGGCGAGTTCACTGCGTTACGGGAAGTAGAAGCTGCGATTGTCGCATAGCCATTCCGATGGGAGAAGAGGTAATTCTCGGGTTTTTTTTTTTTTTGAATTTTATTTTTGTAAGGTTAAGTCAGAGTTACTGGCATGCTTGGAAAGTGTAGCTCTTGTTTTTCAGAGCTTATGTTGGTTCGTCTTTTGGTATTGAAACTGAGAAATCCTTTAGCAAACATTTTAAACAAACAGCAGTGTATCTTGTACTAAACTGCGAATTAAGTCGCTATAAAGCAAGTTGAAAAGAAAAAAAAAAGAAAAAAATATTTTCTTGCCATAAATAAATGGAACAGAGTTGAGGCAATATCAGATGAAATGTATGTTGATTCGTCCTTGAGAATTACCATTTTCATCAAAGAATCAACTTTTAGCCAAATTATGTGAGAGACGGCTCTCTGTTTGATGCAGTAAACTAGTGTGAATACAGGGCTGCCCTCACCTTAGTCGTGCAACTTCCCCAAACCCAGTATTTCTTTTTGTCTTATTTCTGCAAAATGAAATATATTGCTTGGTGTCTAAATGGATGTAATTTATTGAAGTTCATAGCATTTTGATTGAAAGCCAAGATCGTTTGAAACTTTCCAAGCTGCACATCTTGAAAATTTCAATTCTGTTCCCTTTTGGTCGCCCATGAATAGGGCAGTAAATTACAAATTTACTATAATAGTAAAAACGTACAATCTGTATGGCGGAGTGCAAATGGTTGTATTTAGACTGGGTTGAATTGAGTTTATCAAATGCTAAAGATGGAAGGATCTGAATTTTAATTCTCTTATAAGCCTTTTGCTATCACACAACAGAGAATTGTGCCAAAGAAAGAAAGGCATTTCACCAAATGGGAAAATATGTACATTAAGGAAGAAAATTGATAATCAAATAGCATCCTAAGGTCAATTCACAATCTAAACTAGAGAGGACATGGTCAATTCAAATATGGACTAGATATCTACAGATTTCCTTTATTTCACTTTAACATATTGTTAAGCTATGCTGCTCATCAGCAAAGAGACTGGCTAGAAGGCACATTAGAAGACCACTCTGAGGAGTGCTGTTGATTTTTTTTTTTGGTTGAAATTTTAAGAAGTTACTTAAGAGACACAAACTGAAGGGATTGCACATGGAAAAAATGCCAGGTCAAGGTCTAATATAATGGGTTGCTGCAGGACACAAAAATGGTGCAGCTCAGACAAGTAAATAGATTTAATTGCAAAACTCCTTGTCAATGAGAAATTGCTTCTTCCTTAAAGTTATGAATTTGGCTAGGAAGCTCTAACAGTTTTATCATCATCCAGATAGAATCGGAAATTTGTTTAGCAGTGTATGTTGATGGCATCAATATGTAGCATTATAATATCTACGAGTTACTTTACCTTGCAGTTTATTATTATTATTATTATTATTATTATTATTATTATACTGTTTTTATGTAGACCTGATGTTTTTTATTTTAATTCTCAAATAAAACATGATTTTGCTAACAGGGTTCAATTCTAGGTGTCGAGGTTGATGTTGGTGGAAGATCATATTATACCAAACTGATCGCCATGGAAGATATAGAAGATGTGGATAAAGCAGCCAAAGCTGAAGATGGGGGCTTTTTGATACCCCAGATTTATACTTTGAAAGTTGCAAAGGTGTTTGCTTCCAACATTCTGTTCTGATTGCACTAGTGATCTTTAATGGTTGTACTTTATTTTTCTCTAAGATATTTATTTTTCGTATTACAAGGTATATGGAGGGTCCATTCTTTCACTTAAAGTCAGTTGGTCTCAGAGGTTATCATATGATGATGGTCAGTTTTACCTCAGCATACCATTTAGTTTTCCAACATATGTGATTCCTGCTGGGAAGAAAACCTCCAAAAGAGAAAAGATAGAGTTGAATGTGAATTCTGGCAACAGTGCAGAAGTTTTGTGCAAAACTAGCAGCCATCCTCTAAAGGTATGTTACTGATTAAAGTTAAATATAGTGATGTGTTTCCTTATCTTTTTCAATATACACATACATATATATATATATATACACACGCATGTATACATTGTATGTGTGTGTGTGTGTATTTATATATTTATGCATATGTGAGTGTGTGTTTGTATTTTATATATTTTTATATTTATTTATATTTGTGTGTATGCATGTGTGTGTTTGTGTATTAATGTGATTTATTAATTTTTAGGAAATAAGGCGTCAGTCTGGTAGATTGGGATTTTTATATGAAGCAGAAGTTCTCAAATGGTCAGATTCTGACATCAATTTTTCATATACCGTAAGATCTTGGACCATGGTTATGTTGCCACTAGTTTATGATTTACAGCTTTCTAGATCCAAAAACGGCCCTCTGGGTTTTGGATGATGATGAATTTTTGACTCATCATGTGCATAGGACCTGCCTTGGAGAATTGATTCTTAATTTTTTGTGTATTGCTTTTTTGCTTTTTTGTTTTTTTGTTTTTCATGGTTTGCAACCATGTTTCCAGGTTTCTTCAAGCGACATATGTGGTGGAATGCTCTTGCAGTCTCCATCTTTGCATGATTTGGATCAAAGAGAGATGTTCTGCCTCTATCTTTTCCCTGGAAATCACCAGAGTATGAAGGTCTGTAAGCTTTAGTCTTTGATCTTTGTCATTATTCTATTTATCTGTGAAATTATCCCCATTTATGTGATTATATAATAATTAGATTCTGCTTTTTGGATGGATTTTCTGATTTCCAGGTTGTGGTGTGTACACTAATATTGGAAATGTTGTCCATCCTAACATTTTTTGGGGGTTCAAGTGGTCATTCGGTCACTGTACAAAACTGGGAATTTCTTAAAAATTAAAGCTACCTGTCAACTAAGTAACTAACTGAAGTTAGAACTGCATCTATTACACAAACATGTTCATGTAATTTGCTTTATGTTTCTCTTGGAAATGGCCACTGTAGGCTTGTAGCACCAGGCTTTTTTTTTCTTTGAGAACAATTTTGGGGCTTTTTTCTGTAAAATATATCATACAACTTTTGAGATCATAAAAAATGACAAACTGGTACTTGCATGGTTGTATCTTCAAATATCACCTCTTGATTTTAAGGAGGTTAATTTTTTGGCATATTTTTTGACTTCAACATTTAAGACTTGATCACAGAGCAGTTTATGGGCTTGGTGGCTGATGACTATCAATCTGATGCTGATATATTTGATCTTTGGCACTAGTACTAAGTAATTTAATTAAAAATTCTATCTAATTTGCGGAGAGTGCTACTTATAATGTTACTTTTAAAGTGTAGGATATTTTATTTACTGTGAATTACGTTGAATATGTGAGAATATAAACTTCCAATTTTACCATTTTCCTCAAGACAGTTCAATAATTATCGAATTTTCTACAAATCAATCCCAACCTCATTGTAATTTCAATCCTGTCAAATTTTTATATCTTTTACTTGTTAAGATTTTTCTCAAATTTCTTTTTTTTTGGGTCCAATTTCTGTACTATGAATAAGAGAAAGATATTGGAGAGCAAGGCTTGAAGGCTATACTAGAAGAGTACTTCATTAGGGAAGATGAATTTGTTTGGAGGGGGAGGGGTCTTAGCCTGTGAGAGTGGGGCTTTGGCTATGAGGGAGGAAATTTGGTATAATGTCATACCACTATTTGGAACTTCTTGGGCAATATTCAGTATCTCATTAAACTACACCCTTTATGCGTGTTAATCACTTAATCCCTATGGAGATTATGCAAGAGTGTTGCAAGAGTGTTGTGGCTCCTATGTGTCTTAAAACTCCTATGACGAACACGTGTAAGTCAAGTGGTTTGTATGTAATGGAATTTGGGTTGAGTGACCGATGTGTTTAAATCCTTTTCTTAATCATGGTGGATTGTGGACATATAGGTCACTGTAGAAGGGCCGAACAATGTTAAATCTCTTGGTTTCTTCTGTGTATGCTTGATTGTGTGCTTCCGTTTGCATGTTTTGTCCCTTACACCATTTTAATGGATTTTTTTAGGTTTTTAGAAAAGAAGTAGTATTTGTCGTGGATATAAGTGGAAGCATGCGTGGAAGGCCTCTAGAGAATTCTAAGAATGCACTATTGGCAGCCCTCTCCAAGCTCAATGCACTAGATTATTTCAACATAATAGCTTTCAATGGAGATTCTCGCTTATTCTCGTCATCTATGGAGCTGGCAACAAAAGAAGCAATTGAAAATGCTACTGAATGGATTGGCTTAAATTTTATTGCAGAGGGTGGTACAAACATTTGGCTTCCCTTAAATCAGGTATTTTCAAAGCAACCATCTTGTTCAACTGACCTGTAAATGTTCTCTCAGTATGTTTTGGCTCTTTGGGTTAACATTTCCATCTTTAATTAATTATTTTCGAAAAATGGTGGTTACATGCAAAGTGCGTACAAAATTTTTTAATAGAAAAAACTTGACAATGGCTAGTTAAATTTTTTTCACTTCATTATTTCCCCAAGAAATTACTTATATGCTATGTAACAAAGGAATTTCTATTTTTGGCTCTTCACCATGCAACCTCTATAAATGACTAAATGTGTTCCAAATCATGGTGGATTCATATTGGAACTAATACAGTTGCCTCAACTTTCGTGTAATTTTATTTTATTTTTTGGGGTGGTGGTGGGGGGGGGGGGGGGTTTAAGGAGTTCCATGCCATGAACTATTCATATTTTTATTTTTAAAATTTTGTTATTGGACACAATGTTTTAAAAGGTGAAGGGAATAAGGGATAAGGCGAGGTGTTTTAACCCTTAAGAGGCAAGGCATAAGCCTTAAGGCATTGGGATGTAAGCCTCTTGAGAATTTTATTTTTCTGGTAAAAATATTAAATAAATTATATATTTTTAAAAAATAAAGAAAAAATTAAAAAAAATCATAAATATAATGTAAAAATAAAATAAAATAGATATACATTTCAAACTACTTGCTGGATTGCTAACCTTGCATGACATAAATCATGACAAGAGATAGCTATACTATTATAAAATTCAAATTATTAGTTTACTTGTAGAGTTTGGTATACTATGAAGGAAAAGATTGAAGAGGTGGTTTCTTGTTTAATTGTTAATTTTTTAAATTATTTTATTTTATTTTATTTTTGTGGGATGGACTTCTTGTCCTCTTTCATTGTAATTTCTCTCTCTCTATCTAATATACCTTCCTTTATTATCACAAAAAATAAAAAACAAAGTTCAAATTATTTTCATGATTTAAGATATAACTTAGTTATTTTGGAAAGGTAAAGGTTCAATAGTTTTAGGAATCGACTCATACTATTTTTATTTTTTTTTTAGGAAGAGCCGGAAGCCACCCACATAGTGGCCCCATCCCAAGTTTATTAATAACCCTCACTTATGGCGGAGGAATACCGTGGAAACAAAAAGACACTTGGGGCTTACATGATAACCAATAAAACACCCCATGCATTAAACCAAACAAAAGAAAAAAACAAATTTATACCAAAACCAAAAGAAAACCAACTAAACATACCTCATATAAGCTGTACCCATCTTATCCAATCTATACAAACCTTTAATAACTCTAGGAAGTTGACTATTATTTGTAAACAAACTATTCCTCCCCATGACACCTTGTCGAGCCAAAGCATCTGCCATTTTATTCCCTTCTCTACACAAATCAACTTATACTATGACATTCCTTTTATATAAACATGTAGTTAAAATTTTCTAGCCAATTCTAACTTGAGAATTGCATGCTCAAAATGCATAAGCCTCAACTAAAAAGGCACAAAAGGCGTGCCTCAACCGGTAATGCTTTAGCCTTTTTGGAATTTGGTATTTTAGATTGAGCCTTGAGGCATTTTAAGCATGCCTTTCCTTGAGGCAAGCCTCAATTGAGCCTTTTAAAACAGTGATTGGACATGATCCCCATGCTGGTTCCTTGGTGACATGAACTGTATGTTAATATTATTTGGAAGGTGCAGTGTCCATTTGTGTACTTCGTTTAGACGTCGTGAACAATTGGAAGGTTCAAATGAATGGGAATGCTCCCGGATGTGGTTATATCATTTTGTATATTGGAAAGTATTTGTACATTTAAATATGTAATAGACTATGTATGAGTTAAATAATACATGTCTTTTAATTCATGCATTGTTGTTTCTATCTCTAGCTGTCAGTGTTATTTATTTTGGTTGGTACACATATGCATGTTTTGTCTCACCATGTGTTATTATCTCAGGCTATAGAGATGTTATCCAAAACCAGTGATTCAATTCCTCTCATTTTTCTCGTTACTGATGGGACGGTGGAAGATGAAAGAAACATTTGTAGTGCATTGAAGGTCCGTTTCACTGGGGAAGGATCAATCTGTCCTCGCATTTCTACTTTTGGCATAGGTATGAAATTTGGTTTAAAATTTTTTCACCTTTTATTGCTAGAGTACTCTTCCAAACTTATTGTGTTATATGATTGTTAATTTTTGGGGTCTCCATGATATAGTTTGATGTACAATTACTTTTGGAGAGGAAAACATGTCATATGTTTACAGTATTCATGGGTTGTGAGTTGTTTTGGAATATGGATGTCGGTGTGCATGAATATTTGTGCATGTACAGGTGGAGGATGGAGGGAGGGTTAAACAAATTATTATCATGAATGTGTTGCTGGTTTATGAAGTTTGCCATTTTTCTGTTCTTGGTGTATGAGTGTTGTGGCATATGTTGTTTTCTCTATTGTCCAAAGTCCAATGCTTTGAACCAAATGGATTTGATTTATGACTTTCTGTTTTCATTAGTGATTCTCAGCATGTACAACTTTTTGCCTAGGTGAGTCACTGCCTCTTTGTTGGCTTCACAATTTGTTGACTAGATACCCCTCTTTCACAGTTTGATACATGTAAGTTCTCTGTCTTGGGGTGGTCGACTAATGCTTTTAGGTATGTAGAATGGTAGCAACTCATATATTGAGTGTATTATAACTTAACAAATGGTTTGGGAAGAGTACAAACACAAGTATTTCTTGTAAGTTTAAACATGATAAACATTATTCATACATCATAATTTTAAGATCTTCGAAACTCATAATTTTACAATCATTAACGTTAAAATAAAACATACCTTGATCCATAGCCTCCAACTATATATATATATATATTTGAGACTGTGTTTCTATCTCACAACCCTTACTCTTCCTTATGCTTCAACTTAATTTGATAGATATATTTAGCATAAGTATCATAGGTTGAGATAGGACCAGCCCCTAACCTCTCTTTTATAATCACTTCCATCAAGTGATTAATAATGTATCATTATTATATCATAATTATAGACTTCTCATATTTTGAGATGTCATTATAGTTTTACAAAATTCTGAGATCATTAATCAGAAAACATAATTACAATTATGATAACAATATTTTATTTAAAGACCTTTCATAGTACCTCAACAAATATGATTATAATTTATTTGAGGCAATTAATGTCTTACATTCTCCCACTTGGCTCAAGTGAAATTACTTAACGTAGTTGATCATAATGTGCATACATTAGTTATCATTAATATTTAGAAAACTTGTAGGAGTCATGGTGGTTCCATATCATCTTTATTAACATAGTTCTTTCCATGCACTACAATACTAGTTCTCCACTACACATAATGTTCTTTTAGTTGAGAGGCATACATTAGGTCCAAATTTAACCCTGTTATCATTATTCCATAACAATTATGTATACAAAATGGAAAACAGAAATAACAGAAACATTTTCATTATCGAGCTCAAATATCAATTGAACAACATACATTAAGATTCAATAATACCCATCTTTTCAACATGACCAATAAATGTTTTGGGCGGCAATCCTTTCGTCAAAGGATCAACTATCATACAATCGGTGCTAATATGTTCAATTGACACTTTTTGTTTCTGTAAGTCTTCTTTAATAACAAAGTATTTCAATTCCATATGCTTAGCACCCTTGGAATACTTATCATTCTTAGACAAGAAAACAGCTGCGGAATTATCATAATAAATTTTCAGCGGCTTGGTGATACTATCAACTATTCCAAGTCCTGAAATAAAGTTCCGCAATCAATTAGCCTGAACTGTAGCCTTAAAGCAAGCTACAAATTCAGCTTCCATAGTGGATGCAACAATTATTGACTGCTTCGCACTCTTCCATGAAATTGCTCCTCTGGCTAGCAAGTATACATAGCCAAATGTGGACTTTCTTGTATCCACACATCCAGCGAAATTAGAATTCGAATATCCAACTACCTCAAGATGATCAGACCTTCGATACATAAGCTTGTAATCTTTCGTTCCTTGCAAGTATCTTAGAACTTTCTTTGCAGCCTTCCAGTGAATCATTCCTCGATTACTTTGATATCTATCGAGCATTCAAACTGCAAAGCTAATGTCAAGCCTTGTGCATGTTTGAGCGTACATCAAGCTCTCAACAATAGATGCATAAGGAACATCCTTCATTTGCCTCCGTTCCAAATCATTTTTAGGACATTGCATGAGACTGAACTTGTCTCCTTTCTGAATTGGAACGGGTGAAGTTGAGCATTTGTCCATGTTAAATCTCTCTAAAACTTTATTTATATAACCTTTCTGAGACAAACCAACCAGTCCTTGGGACCGATCTCAAAATATTTCTATTCCGATTACATACTTTGCCTCTCCCATATCTTTTATTTCAAAGTTTTTAGAGAGAAATTCTTTAGTCTCATGTAACAGACCAAGATCATTAGTTGCAAGCAAAATATCATCAACATACAGAATCAGGAATATAAACTTACTCCCACTAATCTTCAGATATATACGCTGATCAACAGTGTTTTCTTTAAATCCAAAGGAACCAATTATAAAACTTAAGATACCATTGTTTGGAAGCTTGTTTAAGTCCGTATATTGACTTCTTAAGTTTACACACCAAATTTTCTTTCCCTTCAATTGTAAAACCCAATGGTTGATCCATATAAACATCTTCATCTAAATTCCCATTTAGAAATTCAGTTTTCACATCCATTTGATGTAACTCTAAATCGTAATGAGCTACTAAAGTCATAATAATTCTGAAAGAATCTTTCTTAGAGACCGGTGAAAAAGTCTCTTTATAATCAATACCATTTTTCTGAGTAAAGCCTTTAGCAACAAGTCTGGCCTTGTAACGTTCAAGGTTACCATGAGAGTCTCGTTTGGTTTTAAAAACCCATTTACATCCAACTCTCTTGCAACCTTCTGGTAATTCTACAAGATCCCAGACTTCATTTTGTTCCATAGACTTTAACTCTTCTTTCATGGCATCCATACATTTATCAGAATTATCACAGCTAATGGCCTGTGAAAACAAAACTGGATCATCTTCAATTCCTAAGTCAAAATCTGACTCTTGAAGATAAATCACATAATCATCCAAGATAGCATATCTCTTTTCTCTTTGAGATCGTCTTAACGCAACCTCTTGTGGTTTTTTTATAATAGGTTTACTTTAAATAGCCGGAGTTGTAATTTCCTACATTTAATGGAACCATACTCCCACTAGTTTCATCATTCTCAATGAACCTAGCATTTCCAGTTTCAACTATTCTTGTGAGATGATTAGGACAACAAAATATACACCCTTTCGATTTTTCTGGATAACCAATGAAATTACCACTGATTGTTCTTGCATCTAGCTTCTTTTCTTGTGGATTATAAACTTTAATTTCTGCCTGACAACCCCAAACATGCAGGTGTCGTAAACTTGGTTTCCTGCCAGTCCAAAGCTCAATTGGCGTCTTTGGAACTGCCTTACTAGGAACACGGTTTAATACATACATGGCAGTTTTTAAAGCATACATCCACAATGAATTGGGTAAATACTTTCTGCTTATCATGCTCCTAACCATATCCATCAAAGTCCTATTACACTTTTCTAATACACCATTCTGTTCTAGTGTACCTGACATTGTGTATTGAGCACAAATATCATGTTTTTCAAAGAATTTAGCAAATGGACCAAGTAGTTGTCCAATTTCGTTATACCTTCCATAATATTCACCTCCTCTATCAAATCTAACAATTTTCACCTTTCTGTCTAATTGTCTTTCAACTTCATTTACATAAATCTCCAAAGCATTTACCGCTTGAGAATTATCATGTAGCAATTAAGCATATTCGTAACGTGAAAAATCATTGATAAATGTGATGAAATATCTATCATTATTGAAGGTATTTACGTCAAAGGGTCCACATATATTAGTGTGTATAATTTCTAGAAGCCGAGTGCTCCTTGTGGCTCCTTTCTTTGTGTGTCTTGTCTGCTTTCCTTTAATACAATCTACACAAATGTCAAGGTCAGTGAAATCCAAATCTGGAAGTATTTCACTCTTTACTAATCTTTCCAATCTTTTTTTGGAAATATGACCTAACCGTTTATGCCACAAGTAAGCAGATCGTTCATTCACTAAACTTCGTTTAGTGCCAATACTATGATACGAGGTTAAAAGTGTTTCAGCATAATGATTATCAAGTTTTAACTTATATAATCCATCACAAAGCATACCGCAACCAACCATACTGGTATCCTTAAATAAACTGAAACATCATTTATTAAAATTACAAGTGTATCCAGAAACATCCTATTTAGATAATGAAATTGAATTCCTAGAAATACTAGGAACATAAAAAGTCTCATATAAATCCAAACAATAACGAGTGTCTAGGATTAAACGATAAGTCCCGACAGTTTCAACTAACACTTTTATTTTGTTCCCCATGAGAATAAACTTCTCATTTGGGTTTATGTTCCAGGTTGTAAGAAATCCATGCATCATATTAGAAACATGATTGTACATCCAGGATCAATCCACCAAGTATTATAAAGAACTTCAGCTAAATTTGATTCGAAACATACATAAGCACTAGGCTTGCCCTTCCTTTCGAACCAAGCTTTCCATTTCAAGCAATACTTCTGGTAATGTCCAGGTTTCCCACGGAAATAACCCTTGTCCTTACTTGATACCTTCTTTTGGATATGAGAAGAGGATTCATTATCCTTTAAAGATCCTTTCCCCTTTCCATGCTTCTTTACTTTCTTTTTAGCTCCTTGATTGTTCACATAATGAATAGAGTGAATTCCTTTATTGTTTAGTCGTGTTTTCTCTTGAACTAACATACTGTGCAATTCATGCACATTCCATTTATCTTTCATGGTGTTATAGTTCATTTGAAACGGTCCATACTCTGTCGGTAATGAGTTTAAAATAAACTGAACAAGGAAATTTTCATTCACATCCATTCCCAAAGTCTTAAGTTTTGCTGCAATATTTGTCATTTCAACAACATGCTCATGCATAGTACGTGAACCATCAAACTTCATGGTGGTTAACGTACTCGTTAATGTCCCAGCAAGAGACTTATTTGCTATTTGGGAACACTCCTCCACAAACATTAAAAACTCTTTAGCACTTTCAGTTTTGGGAATAATTGTCTTGATGTTATTTGCAACACTCATTCGCATAAACATCAAACTTAACCTGTTTGATCTTTCCCAATTATTATAATAGGTTATTTCTTCAGCACTGGTAGGATCAGTAATAGCAGCAGGCTAATCACTTAAGAGTGCCAAATCAAGATTCAATACACCAAGGTGAAATTGAACTTGTTTACTCCAATCAGCAAAATTCAACCCATTAAACATTGGAACAGATGAAGCATGCAAGTGTAACGATCCAGGTACAGATACTGCAACAATTAACCATACTTAATACTTTGAATGAAACATTTATAAGATCACAAATATAAATATATTAATGTTTCCTTTGGGAAAAATACTAATGTAAAGAGCATTAAAATGATACTAATTAAATTTTAAATTTTAACATTACTTTGGTAACATTATATGTACTAATTATAAGTATCTATTATCTTTGGATAAATAGATAAAATAATAATACATAATAATATTACCAAAAAATTATCCTTATATTATAAGAACAATTAATCGACCTTTGGGTGATTCTTGATGTCTTATAATAATTTTATATCGTTCTAGCATCAAACATTTGAGTACTTTACTTAATGATTTAGTCACTTTGGTGATTAAAATCAAAATACTTTATAACATCACAATGTTAAAATATTGTGAGTAACGTAAACATGTTGGCAAAATACTTGTAGATTCATATTAGCATACATTAACATTATATATATTTACTATCACATCAAACATTTTGCACCGTCATTATTATTACATAGATTTTAAGAAGTATCATGGTAGAACAAAATTAAACACAGTGCACATAAAATAAGTTTGGAGATGTGCTGCATTGTCAGATTTTATTAACCAAGATGTACATGTACCATACTTACACCATTATGCCTTAGAAAAATAGAAGGTTACTATGCCTTGATTCATAAACTAAAATTTAACGAAACATGAACCTTTAATCATAATCGAAAATCATGAGTTTCTACAACTTAGCTCTGATACCACATGTAAGTTTAAACATGATAAGCATTATTCATACATCATAATTTTAAGATCTTCGAAACTCATAATTTTACAATCATTAACATTAAAATAAAACATACCTTGATCCATAGCCTCCATATATATATATATTTCAGACTATGTTTCTATTTCACAGCCCTTGCTCTTCCTTATGCTTCGACTTAATTTGATGGATATATTTAGCATAAGCGTCATAGGTTAATATAGGACCAGCCCCTAACCTCTCTTTTATAATCACTTCTATCAAGTGATTAATAATGTATCATAATTATATCATAATTATAGACTTCTCATATTCTGAGATGTCATTATAGTTTTACAAAATTCTAAGATCATTAATCAGAAAACATAATTACAATTATGATAACAATATTTTATATAAAGACCTTTCATATTACTTCAACAAATATGATTATAATTTCATTTGAGGCAATTAATGTCTTACATTTCTAATCCGGCACAAAAAGCTTAGTCTCTCTCTTCCCTTGTCTATGCACGTGCATGGCTTTGTGTGGGCACTCATGTATGAGTGTTTCAATTTTGGTCCAATGCTATTTAAAGATGTATGTGATGGATATGTATTGGGTGCATTTCCATTGAAATGTGGACCACAAAATGTTATCATTGTTTATATGCTTTCTTATACGAGTGCTTAAATGTTTTGCATGGCCTAAATATTAGTTACCTTTTACGTTTCAGCTCTAAATTTCTTTTAAAGTTTCTTCAAAAATTTATTTGAGCGAGAAGTTCAATGTAATATTTTTCATGGTCCCCATGTACACTGCTTGTCCACTTGTAGTTTCATACTAATGAATGATTTTGGTAAGAGTATCACTAATTTACCGTGCAATGTGAATATGTGATATGTCAGATCATGCTTGGGTGATCAGCAAGACTGTTCCAACCCTTGCTCAGCTCAAGCGTACTTTTTCCCTCAGTGAAATTCTGTTTTTTTTTCTTTGAGTTTGTTGTTTGGGAGGGGTGTTAGGGGCACTGACAAGCATTAACAAATTAAAACTTTCAAGTCCATGTGAAGAATTCGAAGGCACAAAGTAATGGAATATGCAGGTCTTATCCCTTTTTACACACTATGAGTTTTGAGCATGTTCACAAAATTTATTGAGCTAGCTTATTATCTCAAATTTTGTGAACTTAGTTGGTTCTACTTAAGCAATTTTTTTGGTGCACTGAGAATTAAAGAAATTATTAGATTTCACTTGGTTGCCTCTCTGCATAAAAGCAGGGGTAAGGTTGCATACACTGTGACAACCCTCCCTTTGCCCTCGCAAAGTGGAGAGCTTTGCGGGCTGTGGACTTCCTTTTTTCTTTTTTATTTTTTATTTATAAATTTTCTCTCAGTTGCACACTTGCATGGCTTTGTCCTTTCAGCTCCATCTTATACAAGCAGAATATCTAGCCCCCATATTTGATGAAGCCTCATAAAATGTTGCGAAGTTAAGCACTTGTTAGTTATTGATGTCTATGTTATAAAGCTTATTTTTAAAAGTTATGTCTGGTTGAATCATTGTGTTAAAATTTTTACAGGTTCATACTGCAATCATTACTTTTTACGAATGCTAGCACAGATTGGGAGGGGCTACTATGATGCTGCTTATGATGTAGGTATGTTAGTTTGTTGTTTTTTTTTCCCCAATTTTTTTTTTGTTTATATGTTTTAATATATCCTTTTTTCTATTTCAAAATTGAATTCATGTTATAGATAGTGATTTGACTGTTACATTGATAAAAATCAACATGCAAATTCAGCTATTGAAATTATTTGCTCTAACTTTGTCAAAAATATCATCACTTTTCTGTTTCTGAATGTTTGATTACTACGGAACAAGAAAATAGAGATCTTCCACATTACCAAATCTTTAATATTTCATTTTTTGCATAGCTATGAGAGAATAGTAGTTCATAAATAGTGTACTGCTTAATAGAGCTGAACTCTTGCCTATCAAAAAAAAGAAAGAGCCCAAATATTATTAAAATTATTCACTAAACAAGTAGATGTTGCAACCTTCATACATTGTATTCAAAATTTTCTAATTTAATGTGTCGTAGAGTTGGCTGTTCCATGGAGATGATGTTTGGCCTTTGTTAAGGCATGATATACATTGTTGGCCCACTATCTAACAGCTTAAGCTTTTAGGTAAAGTGGTCGTGCAATATCGTAATCAAGCTATGTTGCCAGGAGGTATTGGGTTCTAGTCTTGTTGCCCACATTTATGTTTAGTTGTTAAAAATTATCTTATTCTCTGTAATGCCATTTATAATTTGTTTCTCTCTCTACATGCAATCGGGCTTCATGTGGAGGGGAGTAAAGGCATGATATGCATTGTTGGTCCACAACCTAACAGCTTAAGATTTTAGATAAAGTGGTTCTTTGACAATTGACAGTATTCATAGTTAACTATCCCAGTTTGAGGGCCATTTCAATTCTCCCTCGAATACATGAATATTCAATGAATCTCATTGATACTATTATTGTGTGTGTTTGTCCAACATGAGCTGTCTAAATTTTTGTTTTTTTTTGTATTTTTTGTATTTTTTTTTTTGTGGCCAGAAACAATTGAATTTCGAATGCAAAGACTAATCACTACTTCATCATCAGCTCTTCTTGCAAATATAACCATTGACACTTTCAAGCTTCTCGATGCTGTAGAGGTATGATGGTCTTGATCTCTCTTCTTAATATGTTCTTGCTTTTACTCTTGAACTCATTAGCAAGAAAAATAACAATTCTCCATTTTTTGGTTGTTTTTGTGTGTGTCTGTGTCTGTCTGTGGGCATTTTTTTTTTTTTTCGGTGGGGGTGGGGTTGGGGGCATTAAGTTGGTGAGTTCAGTGAGCCTCTTTGAAATACAAAGTTATTTTATTTGGGGCCCATCCATATTTTTTTCAGTCTACATATCCTAAACACAAAAGAATAAATGTAGGAATTTTAAATTTAAACTCTCTAGGGGTCAGAGCGCCCCATTTTTGAATGCAATTCCACCCTCAGCTTGAAGTATTAGTACACTTGTAAATCGCAGTAGCAACTTGCCTGTAAATTTAAACAGTGGAGGCATTATGGATTCATGGCTGAGCCTCTGCTTGAAGCGTTAGTACACTTGGAAATTGAAATTGACACTTGCATGTGCATCAAATTTGATTTCTATGTATTTTTCATAAATGATCATATCTTGAAAGTTATGGCACCAAATGATGTATGTTTAGGATGGGAATCTTGTGACTAGTATAACATGGTTGATTATTTTCCTTATATTCATTTTTAGTTCTGATTTGGTTTAGTATTATAATTTGACTCCATGGTGAAGGAGAAAGTTATGGATTATACTGAGGCATTTTCAATTCTCTTGGCTATCTGGATTATGAAACTTTATTTATTCCCTGCTGCAGTTATTTCCATCCAGAATTCCAGACCTTTCATCTGGAAGTCCTTTGGTAATATCAGGCAGATACCGAGGGAACTTTCCAGAGTCTCTTAAAGTTAAAGGTACCCTGGCTGATATGAGCAATTTCACAGTGGACTTGAAAGTGCAAAATGCAAAAGATATCCCTGTTGATAAAGTATGTTTGCTTTTTATGAATTTATATTCTTTTCAACTTTGTACAAAATTGACGCCAATAAAAAGTTTTGTATGAAATTGATAATGGGATGCTCATCCGAGTAATATCAAATCATAATCCTTAGTGCTCATCTGGAACTTGGAAACATTAGAGAAAGGAAAGGAAAATATGAAGCAATCCACTTTTTCATGTTTGGTTTTCAAGTAAGTGAAAAAGGAAAAAAAGGATAGGAAATTAATGAAAAAAAAAAGATTTTATACAGCACTAATATTTGATTTTTCTTGATTTCTGATCATATTTGTAAAAAATCATTTTAAATGGTATTTGATACAAAATATAGTGAATTTTTTTTTCTTCTCATTTTACTTTCCTACTCTTTTCTCAAACAAAATCCTTGATCTAGAGCCTTAAGGATCATGTAATATTCCAACTTCTGGTAAATATTTTTAGTCAGAATTCAGTTAAATGCATATTTCATCTCAAATTTTTGCTCTTCTGAGCAGGTACTTGCCAGGAGACAAGTTGATATACTCACAGCCCAAGCATGGTTGTCAGAAAATAAACAGCTTGAGGGGAAGGTTTGTCACTAACATTTCTGAAAATTATTGGATCAATCTTGGGAAAAAGCCATTGTATAATTCAGTGAATAATGGTAACATAATCTTCAGTTCGTGTAATATCTTTTTTGAAGATTATTAATACAAAACACGATGATGGAACTAATTTTCCGTTACAAGGAAAAGATCTAGTTTCAGGGACAATCATTGGATTCTTTTCCCGGGGAAATGATTGAGTTGCGAAGCATCCTTGTGTGAGGAATGTTTTCCCACATAACCTTGATATGGTTTCCTTACTGTATTTATATCCAATGATGAATAGTCAAATCCCTACCCACCTATGGAAGAAAAGTGACCCATGCCTGCAATTCTGACTTTAGTATTCTTTCTATGAGTTGAATTGTTTGTTTTGCTTGTAGGTTTTTATTATTTGTTCGTTTGTCTTTCTTGTAGGTTGCAAAAATGAGCATAGGAACCGGGGTTCCATCTGAATATACCCGCATGATTTTACTTAATATTGATAAAGGGAAGCAAGAGTTTGAGTCCACTGTAATACAAGAGGTCTGTGCTTGCCTTAATCTCTACTGTTTACTTGGAAGCATTTACAATGTGAAAATTACTGAATTATCCATAAGGCTATTTGCAAAATTTGCTAGCTATGCTACCAGCAATGTTCAAATACTTCTGATTTCCATCAGATCTACAAGCAGAATATGGCTATATATTAAGCATTTGCAATGCGGAAATTTCTCAATTATTCATAATATATTTTCCAAACCGACTTCTTCATTAACCATTCATGATCTTAGGTACACAACCTGAATTGGGCTTGTAAAATATAAAAGTTTTCGTTTTTCCTTTTTTTCTAATTCCCAAATAACTCCAACATAGCAATTTGGTTTTCCCAAATGGAGAAAAACTAGCAATTGCTTTTTTCATTTAAAAAATCATTGCTAAATTTTCTTCATGTTTATTAAATTCTCTATTTGATTGTCTAAAAGTGGCCAGAAAAGAAAATTCACAAACTCATGAAAGCCACTCTCAACTGCATTGTGATGGTTTATTTTTTTGCTCGTTAGGGGATATTTTGTTTTCCATTCCCAAGCATAAACTGTGAGTCCTGAGCTCCAAGTTATTCCTGTGTTGAAATAAAAATTTCATTTTCTTTCAAATAACTAGCGTAGCATAAATAATGTTAGCATCAGCTCCTTGTGTGTTAGTTGATCTACTACTAATTCATTAAATTTTTTTTTCTAGATTATTTGCCGCATTAGTGTACATAGTCATTTTGAATTGTTTGATTTCATAGGTAATATAGAAAAATATGCTAGAGCTGCGCGGGTGCTGGAAACTGGAAAAAGTTTTAACTGACATGATACCATGCACTGATCAGAAATACGCATGATATAAATCAACTTTAAATCTTTTATATCATATTTTTAGTTTCATGTCACATAAGTTTATTTAAAAAGGGTTTCCATGGAAACATTTACAGCATAAAATTGACCTACGAACGATGATGGACTTTAAGGGCCACAAGGTGGTGTTTCTGCAAGGCCTGGGTGTTGGATTTGGCGACTTGGTAGCAACTGCAGACAATTTGCCTCCGGGAATCAGAGAAATGGCATTACAGGAACCTCCTGGAATGCTTGTGAAGGCAGTTTCCAAATGTTGCGGTGGGCTGGTGGATCGCTGCTGCTGCATGTGCTTTATCCAGGCTTGTGCACGGCTGAATGACCAGTGTGCTATTGCTTTCACGCAGCTTTGTGGTGCCCTTGCATGTTTTGAGTGCCTTAGTTGTTGCTTTGATCTGTGTGTTTCGTGTGACTAGAACTTAAATATGAGAGAGAGAGAGAGATAGAGATAGAGAGAGGAAAAAAATATGAAACTATCAGATCATATCCGGTGCTCTAGTTTCTGTTTGTACATATATTTTGTAATATATTGTTAATATATTAATATTCTGCAGCGAGTACTATCGTTTATCATTTTCGTTCATACATTACTTGCAGGGATTTAATCTGTACTATTTTTTGGGGGTCAGTTGTGAGGTGTATTAGCTAGGGCCAAGTTAGACAGCGTGGATTGTCAATTTCGCTTTCCAAACGCCATGCGGATAGTTTGCATTTCAAGTATAGCTAGATAAATCCATTTATCCCAAGCCAATTATGGTAATAGATTCATAATCTAAAGAAAACTGAACTTGAACCATGCACGCTCCTGAGCTCTCCTGCATTTGCCTTTTGGCAGTGGTCAAATTTATACGACCATAGTTGGTTCCTTATGGCAGGGTTGAGTAAGTTTGACAGCCTGAGTCCACGCTACTAACCGACTGCCACACATAAGAAACAACCCTCTTATATGAAGCAAATTTGCCTCCACTAAAAAGTGCACAGCAACTTCAAACAGCGATACATCCACCAATAATTGAGAAGATGTTAGAGCTGGAGCCAGAAGACAGCTAGGAGCTGGAGTTGAGTTGGAGACACGGTCCATTCATGGAGTTGAGTTTGAAAATGCGTTACAATTAATCTCACGTGGTGAAATTAATCCCATGATTGAAACTTCTCATGTTTTGATTCATTATGTTTAAATTGTAATTAAATTGTGATTGAAATATTAATCCTATAAATAGAGGGCTGAGGAATGACACAGTACAGCAGTGAAAAGCTCATAGAGCAGAGAGTGAGAAGCTCAGAGAGAGTAGAGAGGAAGAAGGGAGGAAGAGAGAGAGAGAGAGAGAGAGAGAGAGAGAGAGAGAGAGAGATAGAGAGAGAGAATTGTAATTTTTCTGGCGAAATAGTGAATATTTGGTGTGTGCTTCGTGGACACAGGTCGTTATTGACTGAACTACGTTAAAATTCTGGTATCACATTGATCTGGTTGCTCACAGTTTCCTAACAAGTGGCATCAGAGCCTGATTGGAGCAGAAAAACCAAATTAGAAGTGATCCCGAAAGCAGAGCTCTATCCAGTAGATTGAAACTGCGTTTTTAGGTCACCATCATATTCAGCTCGTCGAGACGAAGATAATGGTGCAAGCCGGAGCTCGAACGGAGTTCAGCCGAAGGCTCACGTGCCCTCACCCACCTTGCCGGAGCAAGACGCCTCGCCACGCGCTGGTAACCAGCTCCTTCACGCGCCGCACGCGTTGCACGCGTTGTCCTCGCCCGGTCAGCTTCGACCCGACCCATAAGGAACTCGACCCGACTCGGACGCTTACTCAGACCGGATCAACCCAAGATCCGGTCCCCGACTTGGATCCAACCTGCAGGCACAGACTCGGCCACGTTAGCATCGCTGAGTCAGCCACCGGCAGCAGGTGTGACACGTCAGCAGGGGTGCCACGTCAGTCGCCACGTCAGCAGGTGGGCCCACTGCCACGGCAGCTGCCGCATCATCGTGCCACGGCAGCACTGCCACGTCATCGTGCCACGTCAGCCGCCATGTTAGTAGAGTTGACAAAGTTTGACCAGGTTTGACCAAACTTTGACTGAGCTTTTCAGAGTTGTTTTAGGTCCGTTTTTCGAGTAACTTGAATTATTTCTAGGGTTTTCGATCGTTCTGGATCCAACCGCGCTATCCATTTGAGCTAATTCCATCTCTAGATCAGCGAATCAAGATGTTGAATGAAAAGAGCTCAAAAATTGAAATGTTCAACGGAAACAATTTCGATTTCTGGAAGATGCAGATAGAAAATTATTTATTTGGGAAGGAATTGCACTTACTGTTGAAGGGTAAGCCAATATCCATGAACGAGGACGAGTGGGAGTTGCTTGATCGAAAGCCCTCAGAGCCATCAGAATGATGTTGTCAAAATCTGTGGCGTTCAATATCAAGTATATAACTTCCACCAAGTCTCTGATGGATGCGCTCTCTAATATGTACAAGCAGCTTTCAGCCGCAAACAAGGTACATCTCATGAAAAAACTATTTACGATGAGCATGTCTGCAGGTGAAAGTTTCAGCAGGCATTTGAATAACTTCAATGAGTTGTCTGATCAACTCGCCTTAGTCGGGATAACGTTTGATAATGAGATTCGGGCCCTACTGATTCTTAGTCAGTTGCCTGAAAGTTGTAATGGTGTCGTTACTGTCATCAGTAGCTCTGCAGGAAAATCGAAGCTTGTTACGATAAGGTCGTCAGCATGATTTTGATGGAGGAAATCAGAATGCAGTCAAACCATGGCTCCACTTCGAGTTCAACTTTGAACATGGAGAGTCGAGACAGAGGAAACATGCATGGAAGATCAAACAACCGTGACAGATCTAGGCCCAGGCGGTCTAAATCTGGAAATTCCAGAGGTACGTAGGACACAGGTTCCTAGAGCACAAAAGTTATTGAGTGCTGGAACTGTGGAAAGACTGGTCATTACAAGAACCAATGCAGAAGTCAGAAGAAAGAATACGAAACGAGGGCAAAGACAGAAGCAAATATTGCTTTCGAGAATGATGAGATGTTGATATGCTCTTTGGAGAGCAAGCAGGAGTATTGGGTCTTAGAGTCCGGAGCCTCATTTCATACCACATGCTGCAGAGATTGCCTAGAGGAGTACACACCAGGTAATTTTGATAAGGTGTATCTTGACAACGATCAACCTTGCGATGTAACTGGCAAGGGAGTTGTGAAGATCAATATAAACGGGTCAATATAGAAGTTGAAGGATGTCAGATATATTCCAGACCTAAGAAAGAATTTGATCTCAGTTGATCAGCTGGCAGATGAGGGATACACGACGAAATTCATTGGCAATGAATGGAAAGTTTCAAAGGGTGTACTAACAATTGCGCGAGGTAAGAAAATCGGAACACTTTTTCTAACCTTCAATGCCTCCATGTTTATTTCAGTACAGATTGACATGTGTGAGGATTGTATAGTCGGGAAACAGAAGAGGGTTAGTTTCCAGATAAACACCCATGCCCTAAAGAAGAAGAGATTAGAAGTAGTTCACTTAGAATGTGTCGGGACACAACAGTAGAATGCCGAGAATCCTCAAGTGGAGGAATCAGTGGAGCAGATCGTCGCACCACCGTCTCCTACTCCAGCTCCGGAGCTTAGGAGATATACTCGGTCTCATGTATCAAACATAAGGTATATTGATTACTTACTTTCTACAGATGGAGGAGAACCCGAATGCTATGATGAAGCATGTCAGGTGGCAGATACGAAAAAGTGGGAGCTTGCGATGAAGGATGAGATGAAGTCCCTCACCTCCAACAGAAAGTGGGAACTAGTTGAGTTGCCCAAAGACCTTCACAACAAGTGGGTGTACAGAATCGAAGAGGAGCATGACAGCTCCAGAAGGTACAAGCCTTGGTTGGTAGTCAAAGACTTCGAGCAGAAGGAAGGGATTGACTATACTGGCATTTTTACACCAATTGTGAAGTGACAGTCATCAGATTAGTTCGCAGGAATCGAGCAGACAGGGAGATGGTAACTATTGAGAAGTTGAGTTGTGTTCAATTTCAGTTGCTCTTCATGCCTGAAGACATATTTTGAGCACATCATTTATTCATGATACTAGTTAAGGAGGCGTCTTTGTCTCCAAGTGGGAGATTATTAGAGCTGAAGCCAGAAGACAGTCAGGAGCTAGAGCTGAGTTGGAGACGTAGTCCATTCATGGAGCCGAGTTGGAAAACGCATTGCAATTAATCTCACGCGGTGAAATTAATCCCATGATTATAACTTCCCATGTTTTGATTCATTATGTTTAAATTGTTATTGGAATATTAGCCCTATAAATAGAGGGCTGAGGAATGACACAGTACAGCGGTGAAAAGCTCAAAGAGTAGAGAGTGAGAAGCTTAGAGAGAGCAAAGAGGAGAGAGAGAGAGAGAGAGAGAGAGAGAGAGAGAGAGAGAGAGAGAGAGAGAATTGTAATTTTTTCGACAATAGTGAATATTTGGTGTGTGTTCCGTGGACATAGGTCGTTATTGACCGAACTACGTTAAAATTCTGGTGTCACATTGATCTGGTTGCTCACAGGTTCCTAACAGAAGACCAGTTGACAGCCATAGGCTCTCGAGGAAACAAGGTAAGAGGATGATTTGGTTAGAATTAGCATGGCAATTGACCACTTCTTTGTTTTTGATCACAAGTAGATACATGAATGTTAAGCTTTGTTTCATAGGTAAGAATAGGATGAAATAAAATTGAATTGGTCTTAATGATTTTAAAAATTTGTCACATAATTTTTCATTTCATTTTACTCAATTCATTTCATTCTAATTTAATAAACATAGAGGTAGTTCGAGTAATTGAGGAGGGAGATGGGAGGAAGCAAGCAAAACATCGTTGCTCATCAGGTAGGGAGCTTGGGTCATTCTCTCATAGAAGTCATCACTATCTCATGTTTTGCAAGTTTGAAGTATCTAATGTGGAGGCATATGATAGATGCACAAACCCAATTGACCTCTTTGGATAAGTTCGAAGTTTTGATGTTGTTGCAAAGAGCTCATGATGCCATCATGTGTTGCACACACATTCATGACTAGTTGAATGGGCCAAGTAAGTATGGCGTTGGAGCCTTGAGCCCTCATCTACAAGCACATTTTAGGAGCTAACTTTAACTCTTCAACAATTACTTTGTCAATAGTATGCCAAAGGTGGAGGAATCAACTGAATATGAAGAAATTTCAAGAAAAACAAGAATTGTTCAGTCTTTCCAAAATACATTGAGAATGACGAAATTTGGAAGCTATATTTTTCCTTTTTGTTTTAAAATGAGGCTTCCCATTTGTGTGTATGCTTATTTGCATGGTAATGTCAAAATAATATAAATTGAAAGAATTACTAATTGTAGTTCTATTCATCCAAATTTTTGTGGCAAATTGAGAAATATATAGGGAGTAGTAAAAAAAAAATAATTCGTTATTTTTTCTCAACACCGGAGTAAACTTAAAAAATGAAGCTGACCGCAATTCTTGGTCTAAGTATTAAAAAAAAAAAAATCATTTGTCTTGAATTTTATGTCAAGCCAAATATAAATATAATAAAACTCTGATTTTGATTCTCATTTTCTTTTTGAACCAAATGGCACCTCATATATAGGTAGGTAAGATGGGGAAATAGAATTAGAGCCTATGCATATTGTAATTGAATATATCTTGAAAATAACTTCGGTAAGATGCAAGAATATTATATCACAATTTATAATCAAGGTAAATAATAACAACCACGCAATATGAGCAAGGGAAAGAGAAGCTTAACACGGCAATATTAACATGGTTCGGCACCAAGCCTATGTCCACGCTATGAGACCAACTCAAGGATTCTCCAAATCCACTATGTAACTCTCCTTCGCCGGTGGAGAAACCTTTACAATCCAGCTGCTTACAAAGAGTTACAACAAGGTACTCACCTAGAGTCACCTTACAAAGGCTCACAAAGAACCCAGCAATCCAACAAACTTGAAATAATGAGATACAATAACAAGAAGCCCCTTCAGAGTAGATACATAATCACCTCACACTATTCTCTCTTTGCAAATGATGTGTGAACAAGAGTAAAGAGTAAGAGAGCTTGAGAGCACAAATGAAAACCTAGAATGAATGCTCAATAAATGTTCTCAACAACCAAATTGCTTAACTACTTTGAAATAAATGCATAACACCCATTTTAAAGGCCAAAGGGACGAGCTATGCGTTGGAGAGCTGTTGGGCATTAATTGACAAAAGACAAATTGAAAACTAGACGTTTAAGCGCATTTAATGTAGTCTGCAGCTCGACATTCGTTGACGAGGTCACTTCTTCATCGACAAGTCCCATGCCAGTTTCGTCAACGAGACCCTATGTTTGTCGCCGAACCAGCTGTTCTGAATTTAGGTGACTCTCAATTTCTTCTTGTCGACGAGTACCCCGTGTACATCGACGAACCACTACATTGTCTTCGTTGCTGAATCCCCTATATTTGTTGACGAACTTGCTCTAAAATTTTAGGTGGTTTCGGTATCTTTTCGTCGACGAGTACCTTGTGTACGTCGACGAACCACTGCATTGTCTTTGTCGCCGAATCTCCTGTATTCGTTGACGAACCTACTCTGAACTTTTAGGTGGTCTCGGTATCTTTTCGTCGACGAGTACCTTGTGTACGTTGACGACGTAGCTTGTTACGTTCGTCAACGAATCCCCTGTATTCGTCGATGAACCCTTTACTTATATTGGTTCGAAAATTTTCAGACTTTGGTTTATGTTAAAGTAAAGATTTCATCTTGTTCATAAATAATGTTTAATCTATTTTAAGATGTCTTGGGTTAATAAAATATGTTTGAAAGTTGTTTAGACATCTTACGCAGTTTAATTGACTGGATATGCATGTGTAAGCCCAGTGTTTATGTTATAGCCTATCATGAACTAAATGCATATGCAGTTTGCCTATCTCTTGCTGATTACTTTTGAACAGCACCATACACAAAGGAATTACAATATCAACCTTCCTTACACACACACACACAACCCAAAGCTCGTGCTCGCAATGTAAGATCCATAAATGCTTTGGTTGAGTGGTTAAATTCCGGATATGTCATATATTGGACTTTATTGATGGTCATTTGCTCTTTGCCGGTTTGATACATGTTTAACCCTTATGCTTGCTTTGGAACTGTCCTGTGTATATGAACTAGACTAGAGGAAAAGTGTTAATAACCTTAAAGAACTACTAATAAGTTGTTGTCATCAAAACAAAGTTGGAATGAAAGCCCTTGACTACTAGGACTAATATAAATTAATTTTTTTATTATTCTTTAGGAAACTAAAAATGAAAAAACAATTGCTTTGTATAACTAAACTAGCCCTAAGATTTTTTTTTTTTAATAAAATGAAGCTTTCAAAAGATATTGGATTGATAACTCTCAAAAATATAACAAAAATGTCACACTAATAACAATTTTATGAATTTTAAAAATTAAAAAAGTAATTAAGTTGTTTCCTAAGTTTTGAGATATCAAAACTCATCGTTTTTAATTATGTTTTTGATAAGAAAAAAAGCACAAAATCCTTTTATATTGGGAGAAATTTGTTTTTTCCTAAGTTTTGTAATATCCTCAAAACCTTCTTTTTTTTGAAATATGTTTTCTCATCATCAAGATCTCATTTTGAAATTTTCTTAACAAACCCTCTCCTCATGGTGCCTTTAAAAAAAAAAAACGTCCTTTCCTCAATTTTTTTAAAATTATTTTTAAAAATTAACTTTTCTAAGTAGATGCTCACGTGTAAAAAAAAAAAAATGGGGACTCGAAACAAATTATCATGAATGAAAATTTTCATTTTGTATTTTACATCTAGATAATATGCACAAATCTATATATATATATATATATATATATATATATATATAAAGGGTATGGGCACTTTTTATAATTGTTGGTTTTCCACATTTTGTGTTTCATTTTCAGTGTAGTGTTTCCACATTTATATATTTTCATAATTCTAAAAAGTTTAGAATGACCAAAAGCGAGCTAGTAATCGAGTACACAGCTCCGCGGCTGAACCGGAAGCGCGTTATGTAGACGAAGGGTCTGTACTCCGGTGCTGGCTCCTCGTGCCCCATCTCTCTCTCTCTCTCTCCCTGAGCTCGAAAAATGGAGATGACTCTGCGCCTCAATCAGCTCGTGCCATTGTTTTTGGTTTTCTTCCTTCTGTTTTCCGTCTCTCTCACTGTCAGGTGAGCGAAACTAGGGCTTCCTATCTTCTTAGTTGTCGAAGGAATTAGCAGAAAATAAATTATGTTTTGCATTCCTTTATGTCATTTAAAAATGAAGATTTTTGCTCGCCCAGCCAGAATCGGTGAATTAGGCTCAATTTAGTGGAGGTTTCACTCGGCTGTAATTTCAGTCAAATACAATATGAATTATTGAATTTCAATCCGTTCGTTTATGTTGAAAGCTACGGATTCTGAACTTGATTGTATTATGGCAGATGCACGGCAGATGTCAAGTTTAGAGTCAGTAGCTTGAAATTACTATAGGATAAGTCTGCTAATAGAAATCTTTGTATCATTTGGGGCTTTGATTTTAATGCTCTGCGATAGATTTTTGTGCATTTAGGCTTGGGTTTGTTGTGTTTATTTTTCTCGTTTTCCTTCAAGCTGCTCGTAATCTACTTTCCATTCTGTAGCATTCTTCCTGCTTTTGTTTCTCCCTTTCAGATTAGTGCTTCTCTTTTATCTGGAAAAGCTTGATGGTTAATAACTTCTTTTATGCTCTTAATGCTATTGGTCTTTGTATGTCCTCATTGTAAGATGCTGCTAATGTTTTTTTTTTTTTTTTTTTGTTCAATGGTTTCCTTTGATTTCCTGCTCTATATTGTTATTGCTAGTGTTTTTTTTTTTTTTCGGTGAAAGTCCGGTTGCTAGTGTTGTTATTGCCTTTTGTTTATTTTTTAGTAGTTTCTTTCAGTATATAGATGTTCTGTATTAATTATCTTACTGGTTTACTATTTCTGATTGCTCCTCAAAAATAGATCTTCAAGCAATGGAAGTATAGAGAAGGAAAAAACATTAGCCATGATAAAACCTGATGGATTATTGGGTAACCACACAGATGAGATAAAGAAAGTTATTTTTGATTCTGGCTTTGAAATTATCAAGGAAATCACAGTTCAACTTGATGAGGATAGGGCTGCAAGCTTTTATGCCGAGCATTCTTTGAAGAGCTTCTTTCCAAGCCTTATCAAATACATGACAAGGTATCTTTTGGTCTTTCTAGGTCATAAGTTGTTTCTCTTCCATATGTTTGAGCTTTCAAATTTAATTGAGATGGGAAGAATGACTCTTGAATTGGTTGACCTAATACATAATTATTATTTTATGAAGTTCCTCATCAACTTTATTTTTTAACAAACTACTGCAGAGCAAGCAAGTTTGAGAATTTGGTTTTTGAACTTTCATATTTTCTTTGCATTTTCTATTAATTTATGATTATTATATAAATCACATGTGCACACAAATGTTCTAATATTTTTGGTTTATTTTTTGCAAAAATTTTTAAGATCTAAAAGCATGAAAGGTGTAGTTATATATCAACCGTCTTCCATCTGGCGGTTCACACGTGGCAATTCAAAATTTTCACAATCATGGTTTATCAAATTTGTCTTCCATGATTAGTGTAGTGTTGTGCATTAATGATGTTTTTGGAATTTTGTCTGTTTTCATAAAGTAGAAGCCCCAACGTACTTACTTCTACCCTTATCACAGTATACCCTTTAATATTTTGAGTATTATTATTTCTCAAATATTTTTTGTCTGCACTTGTTAAGGTGACAACGCAATAATGATACTTTATAGCTCTAAAGACTTCACTATATTACATTTAGAATACCCCTTGCAAGGTTGTCTAGTAGTAAGGACAAGCCATCAACTTAGATGCCTGGGGTTCAATTTCTTGTGGGATCAAACCTTTATTTGGGTGGACATCCATGGAAAGATGTTGTGTTTGGTATTACGGAGGTAGTCAGTTAATGTGCTGCTGGGCTCTTTGTTTTCAATATATATTTATATTTAGAATGAATAAGGTTGCAAGGGCAACATATGCATCTTAAAGAGTTGTTGACAAGCATATATGCATATTTATATTCTGCGTGTGCGTGTTTGTGTGTCACCCGACTTTGTATTAGTGGTCCAGTGTTAATTATGGTCTTGGAGAAGGAGAATGCTGTCGCTGATTGGCGTGCTTTGATTGGACCAACTGACACAAGCAAGGCTAAGGCTACCCATCCTCATAGGTTGTTTATTTTACTCATCTTAATTCCTTTCGTAATCTCTATTGCATGCTTTTATTTTTAGTTTCCCAATCATACCATTATATATTGTTAGGGATTTCAAATTTTTTTGTAGAACTTTTTGGGTGGAATTCTTGACTTCTGAATTGCTAAATGTGGTTCAAATTCATATTCTTGGTTTCACTTGATTTTTCCATTTCCCTTCTTTGCTTTTCTCCTCTTGTTTTTTTTCTGCTTTTGCTTCCAGCATCAGGGCCATGTGTGGGCTGGATTCAGAAAAGAATTGTGTTCATGGTTCAGATTCTCCTCTATCCAGTACTAGGGAGATATCATTTTTCTTTCAAGAGATGTCTTCAGGTCAGATCCTATTCTTGATTTCTAATTGTCAAATTGTTATAGAACTACCTTTTAATTTAATCTTTTCAGATGTCTGCCTTATTTTATTTTGTCGAGGAAAGGAGGAAAAAGATGCCCTCTTTCTTTAGCGGAATCCCAGTTTTTGGCCTATGAACAAATGATGTGTTACAATCTGTGACCTGTGCATTAAGAATACTTTTTTTTCCAATTTATGAAGGCAAGAAAAGCATTTTGATGTGGCTTTTGAGAGTTGTATTTTGTTTTCATACAAAAACAAAGTTGATAATCAAAATTGTAAAACTATCGTGGAATTAAACTTACGAGTCATGCGTTGAAACTGTGGGAAAGAGTAATTGAATGAAGAATAATAATAGAAACGAGGTTTCAGAGAATCAATGAGATTGATAGAATCTATATAGCTACTAAGAAGATTAATGGAAAAGTTCAGGAAAAAGAGGAGGGACTTGCATATGGTTTTATTGACTTAGAGAAAACATATGATAGACTAACGACTAAAGTTAAGACTGTAAGAGGAGAGAATAAAGAATTTTCAATCACAATAGGTGTACATGATCCAAAACAAGATCTCATAGTGTATGATGTTTGCAAATGATATTGTTTTGATTGATGAAAGTGGGAGTCGGATAGAATCTAAATAAGAACTATGGAGAACAACTTTAGATTCTCAAGGTTTTAGGATAAGTAGAAACAAGACAGAGTATATAAACATAATTTCAACCATTTAAGGTGGAATATTTAGGATAAGGTTAAACTTGATAATCAAATCAAAAACACTAGTAGATTTCGATATCTTGGATCCATTATGCAAGCAGAGGGAGAACTTGAAGAGGATGTAGTACATAGAGTTAAGGCAGGTTGGTTAAAATGGAGGAGTGCTTCGAGTGGGATATGTGATCGTAGAATACCATTAAAATAAAAAAAAATTATATGATGATTGTAAGACCTGCAATGCCTATATGGATGAGAATGCTAGACAACTAAAAAACAACATATTCAAAAAGTAAAATTGACCGAAAATGCACATGCTAAAGTGGATTAGTGGCATAACTTTTTAGGATAAATTAAGGAGTGAACATATTTGCAGTAAGTTAGGCATAGGACTAGTAGAAGATAAGCTAAGATGGCTTGGGCATTTGAAACGAAGGTCAAGTAATCCGCCACTGAGGAGGAGCAAGCTAGTTATTGTTAATGACACTAAAAGAGGGAAGGGTAGACCTAAAGTAACGTGGAGTGAGGTAGTGAAGAAGGATTTAACAGCTTTTAAGTTAGTCTAAGAAAATGTCCTTGATTAAGTGAATTGACAGAAAAGGATTCATATAGACGACCCGCTTAATGAGACTTAAGGCTTGTTATTGTTGTGTACATACTGTCTATTTATTATATCATCATGGCCTGCTATGCTTCCTATGCATTAACTCCATGCATACAAGCTAGGTATGACAATAGCAGCGCCTGCCCCACAGTTGCATGTTTTGTGGGAAATGATGATAGTATATGTGTTAGCATTATTTGTTGGTGTAAAGAAGTAACCCTAAGAGCAGCCTTAGTAATACAATATGGGAGGTTCAGTTCAGTCATTAATTTCAACATTTTGTGAGTAATTGAGGTCAACCGAGTGCACACATGTCTTGATAAAGTGAATGAATGAACAGAATTTGTGTTGCTGAGTCCAATTAGGTCAGGCAAAGCACTGTGAATGATGGAAACTTTTTTTATTTGAGATACATTGTATGAAAGTTTATTGTTCTAGACATATAGAAAATAATTTTCCTTGGCACTTTTTGGGCATTGTGGGTTTTGAGTTTTGGAAACAACCTGCCCGCATAAGGCTGGGTATATCAGACCACCCTCCTTAGAAGTTCAGTTGGTGGGAGCCTTCTGCACTGGCCATACTAAAAAATAAGCCCTCCTCATTTGTAGCAGTACAACACTAGGAAGATTCCAAAATTCCTTTTTGTTTAAACTTTGCATTGCAACCTTTCTGGACAATCATTTTAGCAGAAATTGGATGTTTACTGATAAATACTATTTTACATATTTGCCCTTGTGGATTCTCATTTGATTTTTTTGGAGCATTGGAAAATTGGGATGATACTTTGTGAAATTTTTTGATACATTTATGTATCATTAATCACAAGAAGTGCCTACCATGCAGTTCTCTGCATGAAAAGTATGCAAAATCTGTAAACAAAAAGAATCCCCATAATTCATCCATATATTTGAGGTATATGAAAATGAGTCTGACGTCCAAGAATATAGAAGATAAAAGTCTAGTTTCCTTCAAATACTTCAATAAAGGATCTGCCTCCCATATCATTTGAGTAGTACCACCTACTTTTTCTTCCTTTATAATTACCTTTTCCCTCCATATTCTGTTTGATTGAATGGAATAAGATGAGAAAAAAAAAATGCAGATCTTAGAAATGAGAACTGAAACAGGAGTTTGCTGTCGGTAGATATTGTCGTAAAGACATACTTTTCTTGGCCTTTTCTTTTAGAGGAATTTTCATTCCCTTCTGTACTGTTTCTTTTTTCTCCTCTTGTTGAGCTCTTCTTTTACCCAAAAAAACGTGGTTGTTACATTTTAGAAATGCCTTCTATTTTTCCTTTCACTTATGGAAATTTGAAGTCCTACATCTTGTTCATTTTGCACTGCAGGTGAAGATGTTATGAAGCATGATGAACTATAAAAGGTAAGAACTCTTTTTAGTGCACAACCTTCCAGAAAAAGGGAAATGATCTTTAAGGTTGAGTTTTTCCTTTGCCCCTTTTGCATCTTGTGGCTGTCTGACAATGGCCATGCAGTTTTGCCAGCAGTATATGCTGTGTGATCTGAGCTCTTTGTCTTCAAAATGGTACATGGAAATTGTATTGAAAAATTGGTGGTACATGGTGCATTTATTTTGGAATTACTTCTGTCATTTTATGGTCTGCCTGGAGAGTTTGGAACTTGTAGACCTTTTTTTGTTTTGGTAGCCTCCTTAAACAGGTGGGGTTGAGGCTTAGTTGAGTGGACCTGAGTTTGATTTTCTGTTGCAGGAGAGAGGAGAAAGGGAAATGGAGGTAAAATTCTGTTAAAAAAAGTTCAGTAGATATGGTTAAGGAGAATTGGATATATCCATGGAATAAACCTCTAATTGCTTCGCATAATAATGCACATAACTAGCAAATTAAAGAATAATTGACTTTTTTCTTTTGTTTCCTATTTTCTTCTATATTCCTTTATTATCATTTTTATTTCAACTACCAAAAAAATACTAAAATTAATTATCCATGTGTTGAGTTATTCATGGACAAGGATTGGGTGGCCCCTATAGCCAAACAAAAAACAACCCAGATCAAATTCTCAAAAAATCTACGCCTATAACTAGAATAGATGGCGTGATAAGCACCTTGATGTGTAGTCACAAGACTCTCAACCAACAAAAGAGGACCATGGAGCCTCTTTTGGAGATTGGCAAACCAACAAGTGCAGTAGGAAAATGGTCAGAGAATAAACCAAAATGGATCTGGTCAAGACAAACAGCTGGATTGATATCGTGGGTCACCTGCATGCGATTGGGCAGTAACAGTGCATGTCAATGGTCCTTTGAAGTCAGATCCCAAGCAGTGCTGATAATGATAGTCCAATGGTGAATAATCAATGAGATCAATGATAGAAAAAATCAACAATACTCTCGTGGCAAAGCTCAATAATAGGATCAATGACAATGGAACATGTATGAAGCCTTAATTGTGGCTTGTGATGTGGGTTTGTGCTTGGAAGCATGAATTGAGGGCAGTGGCTGGGTGGGAGCTGGAAGTGGGAAGTGCTTAGCCTAGGAGGTTTGAGGATTTGGAGTATCTAAGAAGCATTCATTGCATATTATGTGCATAAACACCTATGTTTTCTCAATAGAAAGGAAGTGAAAAAAAATTAGGATGAGTAATTTGTGGATGCAATTATATTAAGAAGTTGAGCTAGAAATACTCTTTGTATTATTTTGTGGAAATTTTTATGACAATTTGACTGATTTCCATGGGTTATAATTTTTGTTTTTTCTTTTTCCTTTTCTTTGTACGATAATTTTATTTATGAATGGAAAGCAAACTGAAGTTTATCTTTAAATACTTTGAGGTCTTATTGTGAGGGGAGCGAGATTCTATCATTAGTGTGAGCACTGAAACCGAGTATAGGAGTTCATTGTGTATGTGTTTATGTAGTGGGTTGGTTCTCAAAACTAGATCAGATCAAATAGCTGGTTCTATGTGTCATTTTTTTTCCTTGGTTGCCCAATTTTCTTCTCAGGTTTGTGAAACAAATTTGGTATATCAGACAACACAAGGGCTTCTTGTTAGTTCTTGTGAGTATGGGTTAGATTTGGTTGTGATACCACTTGGCACATGCTAAAGAGAAGATATAGAGATAAAGGGAAGAAGAAGAAGAAGAAGAAGAAGAAGGAATGAAGAGGGAAGAGAAGAGTAAGGGAGAGGAGAGAAGAAAAAAATGGAATTCAATTTTAGTTAATTCAGGAGGGAAGCAAAAAGATGGAATTCAATTTCAGTTAATTCTATATTATCCACGAGGGCCATGGCAGTGTGCTCCAAAAGAACAAAATTTTATTTATAGGCACGTGAAGGAAGAAACCCTAAGAATGAAGTTCCTAAATAAAATAAAATCCTGTAATATTAAATTTACTTGCTAATTACTATGAAACCTCAAAATGCAGATTTTACAAGAAAAACTTAAATTAGAAAAATTAACTGTGATCCAAAATAACAAAATCCTATTTATAGGCACATGAAGGAAAGAAACCCTAACTAAGAGTGAACTCCCTAAATAAAATAAAATCCTGTAATATTTAATTCACTAGCTAATTACTTTGAAAATTCAAAATATAGATTTTACAAGAAAAACTTAAATTAACAAAATTTATTATTGGAAGAAAATAATTCTTGCATTTTATTAAGCTGTTGGCATCTATTTCCTTTCCAGACTACAGGGGAGGGTCAAGTTGATGGAATGATTATGCATATGTATGGGTTTGATTATCATTTTTATGAGATGCAAAAAAGTTTTTAAATAACAGGTTTATAATTTCATTAGTAGAACAAGAGCATTTTCAGTTGTTCATTTATAGGATTATGCTTTGCAAACTAGATTGTTGCCTATTCCAAGCTAAGTTTTTAAAGTTCACATGTTCTTTGGATGAAAAGAAATGGATTGGTGGGAGATGAGGAGCTTGCTTGTAGTCCTTGAGATTGGTTATAAGCATTTTGAAATGTCAGCAAAAACTAATTTATGCCTTGTTTGTAATTGTAGCTTGTTGTAATCTAATGTATTGCTTGAAAGTGTGACGGATGATTTAAAAGAGTTACTTGCACACGGTGGTGAACCCAACCCCCTTTTTTTATTAATGAAGTAATGGAGATTTATCTATCGAAGCACTTTAAAAAATGATCATTTTTTTTTTTAATTTTTAAATTTGCAACTGCTCTGAATTGTGTCGTTTTTTTTTTATTAAATGTTTTTTTGATCATTGTGAATCTTGGAGTGAAATGTACTAATTTGCTCCTTTTTTCTTGTGCTAGTATAGTAAAACTACCAAAAAGCATGATGAGAGCAAGATGTGGTTAATCTCAATAGATTTTGGTATATAATACATTGGAGGTTGGGCTACATTTTAGGAAGTCCACACCATTCGAGAATTAATTGATTCTTTTGAATCCACTTGTATTTAGATGAGTTGATAAGGTTGACTTGGGTCAAAATTTTATTTAATATTATTGTTGAGATTTTAGAAAGGCAGGTGTTTTGCAAGCTTATTTTTTGAACTTCACTTGGATTTATAGGCTTATTTTAACTGGATGTGATGCACCCAATGTCCTAAATCTTTTCATGCGCAGTTGGTCATAAGCTTGGTAAAGGATTGTTGCATTAGGTATATGACAATCAACATAAAACTTGTTAGATATCTATTGATTATGCGTTGGGGCGTCCTGTATGAGCGATATGTTGCGCTTATGCAATTCATGCATAGCAAAAAATGCCTAGGATAAACCATGTTGGTGCTCAATCGCAATGTCAAATATGTTAGGTTTCTCGCATTATTTTAGACATGGACAAGTAAAGAAGTTAGTTTAGCGACGAGTGTTAGATTAGCAACATAGAATATAGAGAAACTTTTGGTAAAAATGTGGAGATTGTTATTATAATGCTTAGATGAAAAATTAATATAACAATGCCTTCAAGAACTAAGGTTACGTTTGGTTTGTAGAATGCCTGTTCTCAAGAATGGATTAGTTTTACTAGATTAGTTATATTTAGTTATATAAGAAACTATGTTGTTATTATAACGCAAATAAGAATGTGAAACATTTTATGAGTCCATGATAAGGAATAGACCAGGAATAACTATTTTCAAATTTTATCATGGGGATGTCTATTCTTTTCTTATTACATGTTAAATGAAATAATTAAGAATATACAAAAAATAACTAATCCCTTGATTTCCAAAATTTCTTAGTGGTTATGCTCCTCAAATAGATTTAACAAAAAACCTTGAAAACAATTTTGGAAAGATTGGAATAGTATTATACTAGGGATATAAGAGATTGAGAAAATATTCATAATTAATGGACACATTAGAAAGGACAATAAAAGTTATTAGAGGATATATAGAGGAAATGCATATGGAGATGAAAATGAGTTTTTTTATATGAACTAAGATTTTGCCATTTTATATGATTTTATTACTTTGAGCACATGCTTTGATATTAGAGAAATACTTAATAACTTGTAAGACTAGACAAAATAAAAGTAAAATAAAAATTTTCTTATCTAAAAGGTTAGTAATCCTAGGTAAAAGTTTAGCTACACAATAGATAGTTCTAGTGTTAGAAACATGTATTGAGAAATAAAGGAGACAAGGTAACATAAATCAATGCTGGGAAACTAGGTGGTAGAATTTAAAAGGAGAAAATATAAGAAAATTTAAAGATATATTGATTAAAATGGTGGTTGGACTACAAGGATAGTGTAGATGCAACACTCTTTGTAGTAGGATAACAAGCTCTAGTAGAAAGATGGTAAAAGAGATTTTAGGTAAATTTAGAGGAAGAATATAAGCTACTAAAGAAGGTGGTGACATTAAGATGCCCAAAAAAGCCATAAATACAAAAAGAATTTGGTGTAAAACATGACAAAAAATGAAAAACTTTGAAAAGTATAAAGAGGTAAGAAAGATGCAAAAAAAGGTAGGTAGTGAAACTAAACATAGAACATTTAATAATTGATATGCTATATTAGACACAAAATAAGGGGAAAGAAATTAATAGTACTATTAGATTTCGATATCTTGATCTATTATATAAGTTGAAGGAGAAACTGAAGCAAATGTTATACATAGAGTTAAAGTTGGTGGATAAAATGGATAAGTGGTTCGGATGTGTTGTGTGATTGTAGAATACCCTTAAAATTAAAATGTAAATTTTATAGGATAACTATAAGACCAATTGCGCTATATGGATCATAATGTAACTAAGAACAATATATCCAAAATGTAGTCACCAAAATGAGAATTTCAAGTAAATGAGTGGTGTAATGTTAAAAGGTAAAAGGAATGGACATATTGGTAGTAAGTTTGGCATAGCACCTTGATGTAAGGGTAGTATCAAAGGATTTGTAGCCACAAGAGAGATTAAAAGGAATTGAAGTGAAGGTAGGGGAAGAGAGGAGATATGAGGGGAAATTGCATGTTTAATTTAATTCAATTCAATCATCAACAATTACCTACAACATGACTTTTACACACTATTATAAAAAAAAAAATCTAACACATGAAATTACACATTTATGCCTAAAAGTATATGAGACTACAAACATACTCTTAAAATATATAAATATTACAAACAGGACTCCAAATACACTTAATTAAACCAAACACGCAATTAACTATTAATTAAGCCCAAAAATCCTTGTCTCAATTCTTTTGAACTATTTTCCAAGGAGGATTTTCCCATGGTCTTGCTTCTTGTCTTACATCACGCCTATAGAAGATAAGGGAGGAGCCTCTCAAATGATTTGGGCATTTGCAATACATATCAAATAATGCACTGATGAGGAATGTTAAGTGGCAATAGGAGTAGGGGCAAGTATAAAATAATGTGAAATGAGATAGTAAAGATTTAATAGCCCTTAAATTATTGGAGAAAATTGCTCACAATTGTGTAAATTGGCGTAAAAGGATCTAAACTCAAATAGTGGGACTTGAAAGACTTAGTTTATTATTGTTGTTGTTTATAGTCTTTGTCTTCGTGAATGTAATTGTTATACATACTGCTAGTTTGTCATCGGCCCATAGTTTTCATTACCAGGAATATGGCATAGTTTTTAATTTTATATTCAGTCATATAGTTAATATATATTTTAGACAAAAGCTAGCAAATTGATGCATAGTTAGGTTTGGACACACTACTCTATGTACTAATATCTGGTGATTCTCTAGAGGCCAAGAATTGGACTTGGCCTTTAAGCTTCAACGCATGCTAGTGATTTTCCATATATATATATATATATATATATATATATATATATATATATATAAAATAAATTGGCGGAAAATAATTCATATAGCCGACCCCACTTAGTGGGAATAAGGCTTGGTTTTGTTGTGTTGTTTTATATATATATATATATATTCCGTTTTTGTGAGCTTCGCGGTTTATCTGGAATGCCATTGTCAAGCTGTATGCTCTCTTTATTATTCCATACTGAGAATATGTGTTGCAGCTTTGAATTTGTAGTCTTTTACTGGTCTGGTTTGCGGCAATGAAAGTTCACCTAAATTTTCTCATGCATAATGTGGGAAAATGTTCCACTCTTCACTTTATGGAAGTTTCTAGGGCAAAACATTGCAAGATGATTTCTAAAATTACTCTACAATTGTCTCATTCAATTTAATGTATGATTTTTTATTAGTCTATTGGGAAAGTAGGTTCTCATTCTTTCTGGAGTGTGTCAATAGAAGTGAGAGCACTAATTATATTGGCTTCTTGTCCTTGCACCAAAAACAAGATTTCATGAAACCAACTGTTTCATTTATCCAGAGGGAACACATTCATGCCAATTTTGGTCCTACAATGAGCTTTGTTGGTTGTAATATTGAGCCAGTGTTTTTCTTAGTCACCATTCAACTTGGTATCGAACATTTTAAGGTTCACTGTGGTAAGTTCTGTTGAATGCCCTTTAACCCTTATGTTCATCTCGTTCTAGCCAGTGTTTTTCTCAATCACCATTTTACTTGGTATCAGACATTTTTTAGGTTTTCTGTGGTGAGTTCTGTTCAATGTCCTTTAACCCTTGTGTTCATCTCGTTTTATGGTTGCAAGTACTTGTCCCTTGTGGTTATCGATTGAGTGGGGACACTGGAGCATACGTAAGTATCAGGTTTCCAATGGTTATTGGGCTTCCAAAGTATGAGGTATTCATTAATAGTCAAAATGCTATTTATAAATCAAAAATTTTGTTTTGAGACCGCTAAAAGGAATTGAGATAAAAGGATTCATCAAGCAAGAAGCTTGGTGAATTAGGATTACATGTTGGAAAGGAGAGCAAGTACATAGCCAAATTTGAGCAATATCATAAATTAATTAAGCATATATTTTGAGCTTGAACATGTATTGTAAACAAAATTTTAATTGAGGATAAAATCCCCTAGAGAGAGAGAGAGAGAGTGAGAGAGCGTCGGAGATGGCAATCATCAAAGGAATCACGGTTGGAGTTATGTTGGAGATGGAGGTGTCTAGCATGCTTTCAGTGAGAGGTAGTTAGGTTATGTTTGGAATTTAGAAAGTATTGAGGAAAGGAAAGATAAATATTAATAAATTTATATTTTCATGTTTGTTATCAAGAAAAGTGAGAAATATATATATGTGTGTGTGTGTGACAAATGCATAAACAAATTTTGACTTTACACAATTGATGTTCTTAATTTTAAATTATATTAAAATAAATTTTTATTTTTAATAATATTTAATATAGAAGGAAAACACAAGCAAAGATGAGTTTGATTATTAGGGAAAAGAAAATAAAATATTAAGGAGTTCGCATTTTCATGTTTGATTATTAAGAGAAATAAGAAATAAATTGAAAAATATGTCAATTTCATGAATAAAATTTTGATTTTAAAACTTGTAAACATTTAGTTTTTTAAATTTTTTAATCATATAAAATAAACTTTCATTTTTAATAGAATATAATGTAGAAGAAAAATATAATGAAAAATGAGATTTTCGTTTATTTTATATATATATATATATATATTTAAGTTAAATTACTTTTAGAAAATTTGAAAATATTTTGAGCTAAAAAGAGGGGGTTGCACACGAAAATGACATCATTTTCAGTTTTGGGTTTGCCGCCTATTGTGTTTTTATTTTTAATTTTTACTTTTTAGTGCACAAAATTTTCAATCATTAATGACCAGATTATAACATTGATATTAAAAGTAGTTATTAAATAATTTTATTTTTTTAAAACTGTAATGACGAGATATGATAATTTTATTATGTTGCTTAAAAAATTAGTTGTTAAATAAGTATTTTGTTGTAAAACATGTATAATTATGTGGATAATTATTTAGATAATAGGTTACAACTTTTGATATATTCACATAATGGTTCATTATGTGGTTAACTTTTGGGATGCTAATGTATTTGCTTATATAAGAACATATTTTACAACAAAATGAAATAATAAGATGATTAGTAATATCTAGTTCTTCAGGAGCTAGACTGTTGAATATTTTTAGTTCCAAACTTTTTTGTATTCTTCTTTATTTTATTTATAGCACGTTATTTTTAGATTAGAATTTTGTTTTCTTTAACATTTGTTATCTATATAACTTTAGTTTTTTGTCAAATTATAGTTATATGTTAACTATATCTCTAACTTGGAATATGTGTCCTTAAATATTTTTATGTTGGGATATATGTAAGAATGACATTTCCATTTAATATTTACCTAACTTTGAATTTTTATTTGTTTTCAAAATGACTTTATAATGTCGAATCTCATAAAGTTTGAATTTGTTGCCCTTGATATTTCTAGAAGAAATTATTTGTCATGGGTACTTGATGCTAAGATTTACCTTAAGATAATCTTGGAAGTACAGTTGAAGAAGGAAATCAAACATCCTTGTAGGATCGCGCAAAGGTAATGATTTTCCTTTGATACCATTTACAAGAAAAATTGAAAATTAAGTACCTCACTTTTAAGGATCCATTAGTCATTTGGAATAATTTAAATGAGTGATATGAACACAAAAAAATGTTAATTCTTCTAAAAGTTTGATATGATTGGATACACTTACGACCACAAGATTTTAAAATTGTAAGTGAATATAATTCATTCTTGTTCAAAATTAGCTCTCAGTTGAAGTTATGTGGAGAAAAAATTATCGATGATAATATGTTAGAAAAAATATATTCAACTTTTCATGCCTCGAATGTGCTCTTGTAGCAGCAATATTGAGAGTGTAAATTTATAAAATATTCTGAGCTAATTTATTGTTTACTTGTGATTGAACAAAATAATGAGTTTTTATTGAAAAATCATCAATCTTGTCCAATTGGCTCAACACCATTCCCTGAAGTGAATGTGACTTTTTCTCAAGGTCATGGACGAGGTTGTGGTGGTAAAAGGGGTCGTGGTAGGAAAAATTGTTGGACTCGTGATGATCATCATTCAAAGTTTGAAAGCAAAGGTGCTGAAAAAATTCAAAGAAAATGAGTAAAGAATAAAAAAAGCTCTGAACAAAATAATAAAGTGTAAAATAATGACAATATTTGCTATAGGTGTGGAACAAAAGGTCATTGGTCTTGAATATGTCATACTCCTAAAGACCTAGTTGATCTTACAAGGCATCGTTAAAAGGAAAAGGAAAAAATGCTAAAGTGAATTTGTCTGAATCCATTGATGCTAAAGTATAAGTCTCATTTGAATGTTGATTTTGATGTTTTTGATTTTTTTGAGGATCCTAGTGGCAAATTTGATCATTTGATTGGAGATGGAAATGTCTCCTATTAAATTATTTTCATGTTTATGTTATTTTGAAAATTTAATTTATATAATTTTTTATTAAAAGTTTTACATATAATATTCTTGGTAATATTTTGTTATCTTTCCTAATTCTTAAATTTTATTTTTCATTTACTAGATTATACAAAATAAACTAGATAAAAGGAAGGATGACATGTGTTTGGTAGATAGTAGCACGTCTCACACAATTTTTCGTGTTAAAAAATATTTCTTGCAATTAACATTAGCTGTAATTAATGTTAATACAATATCTGGCTCTGTAAATGTAATAGAAGACTTTGGAAGAGTTCACATTATGTTTCCAAATGAGATAAAATTGTATATTGATGATGCGTTGTATTCTAGTAGATCCTAAAGAAATCTACTAAGTTATAAAGATATACGTCGCAATTGATATCATGTTGAAACTAAAAATGAAGGAGACATGGAATATCTCTTTATTACATCTACAGTTTCAAACCAGAAGACAATATTAGAAAAATTTTTAAGTTTTTCATCTTACCTATATTTCACAAAAATAAGGATGGTTGAATCAAATTTTATGCATTAGAAGTGTTTCGAGTTTAGAAGTTTTATACTTTGGCATGATCGTTTTGACCATCTTGGTTCAATTATGATGTGACGAATTATTGAAAATATACATGGACATCCATTAAAGGATTAAAAAGTTCTTTTACCTGGTGATTATTTTTGTATTTATTGTGCTCAAGGAAAACTACTTGTTAAACATTCTCCTTCTAAATTATCTTTAGAAGTTTTTTTCAATTCGTAATGTTGCTTTTGCTAAATTTCTTGCTCAAATAATAAAGTTGAGATCAAGTTTTCTTGATCATCCCATTTAGACTGTCCATTTAGATAATGCAGGTGAAATTTCTTTAAAAGCATTTTATGACTATTGCTTGTCCATAGAATAAGTGTTGAATATTCTATTGCACATGTTCATACACAAAATGGTTTAGTGGAATCCTTCATTGAACGTTTACAATTTATTGCTAAACCTATGTTTATGCAATCAAAGCTTCCTACATTTGCTTGGGGTCATGATATAACGCATGCTGCGTCTTTGATTAGAATTAGATCAACCGCATATCACAAGTTATCACCTTCATAGCTTGTGTTTAACCACCAACCTAATATATCTTATCTTAAAATTTTTTGTTGCGTTGTATATGTTCATATTGCACCTACACAACAAAGTAAGATGGGACCACAGCGTTGACTTGGTATTTATGTTGGTTTTGATTCTCCTTCTATCGTTAAATATCTTGAACTACAAACAGGTGATCTTTTTAGAGCAAGATTCCTAGATTGTCAATTTGATGAATTAGTTTTCTCGTCATTAGGAGAAAGAAAAGGTAAAGGATTAAAAATACAAGAAATTTGTTGAAATACACCAACTTTGTCTAATCTAAATACACACACAAATCAATTTGAACTTGAAGTTCAAAAGATAATTCATTTGCAGAATTCTGCAAATCAATTGCCAAATGTCTTTACAGACCACCAAAAGGGTCACTCAATCACATATTCCGACTGCAAATATTCCTGCTAGATTGATAGTTCCTGAAGAACTAGACTGTTGAATTTTTCTAACTCTAAACTTTTTTGTATTCCTCTTTATTTCATTTACAACATATCTTAATTATTTATTAATGCTGATATTTTAAAATCTTAGTTTTTTATACACTATTTACAAAATTTATTTTATTTTGTTGTTAAATATTTATCATTAAAAAAGGCAATGCACACTTTCTCGCTAGGGGTGTTTGAATTTAGTATGACTTTTTGCGCAAGACTTAGGTTAACTTTTTATATCAATACATGGACTTTATTTAGGGGTGAGCATTCGATTGATTCGGTAAATTAGGTTAATTAATAAAAAAATCTTGATTAAAAAACTTTAATGTATATAATATGTAAAATATTTTACTAGATAATATATATAATTATTTATTATTAGTTTATACTATTCTTAATTTGGTTTACTAAACCCAAAAATTGAATAGAAAATTGAAAACTAAAATTCAATGAAAATGAAAATTGTAACAAATTGAATAAATTTAAATCGAATCGAACAGATCAAATTTATTTGTTTAATTCGGTTTCAATTGAATTATGTTGACCCCTAACTTTATTATTGCTCTAAAATATAAATAATTTTTTTAATATTAAAAAGTTTAATTATTTCTTATATGCTTCTCTATATAACAAACTTGAACAAATTCTTAGAAACTCAAAATTAACCCATTTATAACTCCAATAGATCACTTTTTTGACTATAATATTTTTCAAAGTTTAAAGATATAGATCATAAATAAGTTTACCTAGGGTCGGTTTAGTATAACTATTGTTTTCAGTTTTTTGTTTCTGTCTCTTCACAGTAAAGAAACAAATTATAAAAATACGTTTGTTTAAGTTGAGTTTTATGTTTCTATTATTAATTTTTAACTGTTTGTCAAAAAATTAAAAATCAGATTTTATGATTTTAATTTGTTTTGGCAACCAAGTGGAGTTGGTCACATGAATTATTTTTCGTCAATTTACGTGAACATGGATAATTTTATTCAACAAATTCAGGACTATTATATCCTTATTCACTATCTCTCATTCTAAGGTATTTTAGATCGGTCTCTACCCCTTCAATTGCTTTTCACAATAACTAATTCACTCTTTCTTAAGGGTGCATTATGTGACATGTGTTACAAGTGTCAAAACCATCAAATGTATTCATAAAAATGGAGACCAATTGCTCCCACGACATGGCGCGGTGGAAAGACATCAGTAAGTAAAGAGTATCAGAGGTTCAATTTCAGGTAAATACACTCACGGAGCCAGCGATACCTGTGGATGGTGAGAGTTTACTCTGTGAGTTAACAGGGATCATGGATGGTAAGAGTTCGCTCTGTGAGCCAGCGAGGACTGTAGATGGTGAGAGTTCCCTATGAGCCAGTAGGAATCGTGGATGGTGAGAGTTCTCTGTGAGTTAGTGGGGACCGTGGATGATGAGAGTTTTTTGTGAGTTAGTGGGGACTGTGAATGGTAATGGAGACGTGTCTCAGGAGTCTGGTTGGCCGAACATCCAATTGATGTGCAGAAATCATGTCTGCATTCGGACTTTACTCTGATTAAAGAGACCTGAGGGCGGAAGACGCTGATCCGTAGGTTTGGTGCCACACTAGGGGGCTCGAAAGGCTCGTCGGTGGCTAGAATTCCTATGTAATAAAAAAAAATGAAAACTAATTATTCTCTTGACCTCTTTATAGATAAATATGATTGTGAACAATTTTTAGGATTAAAATAAAAAAAAAAATAGTTCTCAAAATTTGCTAAAATTTGACTGAAATTTAGGGGAAAAAAAGCGAAAGAAATAGGAAACCAATCTCGAAATATGAAACTTCTATTAAATTAAAGAAATTTAAAAATCTTTATAGAATATGAAATATTTTCTCTATCTTGAATTATTTAATGAGGGAGACTTGGTGAGGAGGGAGGGAGTCAAACGATGCCGAGTATGGCCCTTTCTTCTCTTTTTCTTGGATAAAAAGAGTGCGCAACCCACAGCACATCATTATATAATAGTGTTAATTTGATGAATGCGACGAGGCAGAAAACATTCCTGTTTAGGAAAGTTATAATATAATATTCTCGAGCTTTTAAGGTTGAAAATTATAACACGAAGGCCCTCGCAGTCTCCTAGGCGTCTAGTGCCCTCTCAATCTCCCACATCTACTTATTTAATTTTCCCTTTTTCGGTGGAAGTGCGCCCTTCCCTTGCTTCATCATCTTCATCCATCTCAAGAACAATGAGAAAAATTCCCCCTCCTTTGCGATGGATGCTGATGCCCTCCCTGACGCATTAAGCTCGCATACTTCACTTCCATCCATACCTTAACCTTCATTTATTTATTATTATAGAAGAGGAGATGGAAAGTGGTAGAGAGTCAACCCCACGCCCTTCGGTACGAAACAGTCACCATGTCTAACTTTTGCTTGTCATGACACGTAGCCGATTGCAGGCAATTGGAACTCCCTCGCATGTCTAAAATTCATTCATGCACATTAGGAATTTAGAGTAAAATTTATTAAATATAGCATAAAACTTACTAAACTCCTCAGTTTTCATAAAAATATAATAACTTTTCCTGAAATTTGGAAAATCTTGACAAAGAATAGAAAAATATGAAAAATTCACTTCTTAGGAAAGTAAAATAGAAATGCATGAATTTGAATTTGCATAAATTTAAAAGAAATTTAATAAAAATTTATATTATATTATATTCAAATTCACACGTATTAATTCACATACAAGATGTAAATTCTATTCTCTTCAAAATATGATAATTTCTAAAGCATGTAATTTAAATCTTAAATTTAAATTTTTATAAACATGAATAAAATTCAGTATAATTTTATATTACTATTTTTTATCAAATACGTATGAATATAAATTAAGATTCAAAGTTTAAACTTCCAAATATAGTGTAGTTTAATTGTACCATCCAACAAGGAATTATACAATAACAACAAGCCTCAAGTCTTATTAGGTGGAGTCGGATATATGAATCTTTTTTCGCTAATTTATGCAATCATGGGCATTTTTAATTTTAACAGATTCAGGATTATTAAATGTTTACTCATTATCTCCTTTCAAGTTATTTTAGGTCTACCCCTATCCTTTTTACTGCCTCTCACAGTAATTAACTCACTCTTCGTCACTGGTGTACTATGTGACTTACATGCAAGTGTACATACCATCTGAGTCATCCCTATATTATCTTGTCTTTCATAAGAGTTACACCTAACTTATCGCAAATATGTTCATTCCTTATTTTATGTTATGACCTTAAAAATAATATACATGTAAGTGTAAAAAATAATAATAATAAAATTAAATTAAATTAAATTAAAAATAATTAATTAATGAATTATAATAATATAATAATATAATATAATATAAATATTATAATATATAATAAGTTAAAGAAACATAAGAATGCTTAAAGAAGCATCTTGAATTCAATAGAAGACCCCCCTCTTCGCAATCTCTCTCTCTCTCTCTCTCTCTCTCTCTCTCTCTCACAACTTTAATGCCATTTTCGGTCAAATTGAAAAACGAACATCATTCTTGGATCCCAATTCCGATCCTCAACGATTTGACGGGGGGAGATTTTATATTTTGCACGCCGTAGGCACCAATTTAGGGTTAGTGTAAGTGAGTTAAATTATGTTAGAATTTATTTTAAAATATGTCTGATTTAAATTGAGTACGAAAATTTAATTATTTCTATGTTCATATTTTATTTTAAAATATGTCTATTTTAAATTGATTACGTGAATTTAATTATATTTATATGTCTGAATTAAATTAATTTTTAAAAATTAATTATATTGGTTTTATTCAAATATATACCCGAGTTAAATTAAATTATACGGATTTTGTTTAATTTAAATACATGTCTGAGTTGAATTAAATTGCGGGAATTTGATTATATCTAGGTTTTTAAATATGTTGGGGATTAAATTTAAATATGGGGAGTTGATCATACCCGCTCGTTTATTTAAATTTACTGATTATATATTTATGAGAATTTCTCAGGTAATTTATGAAATTATAATTATTATATACATCGTGTGACATGAGTTTAATTTATTTAATGCATAATTAAGTATGTTTGGAATTTTACGGTGTTATATTTGTTACGTGTGTAATTGGGAATAATGATGAGATTTATCACAAATTTTATGTTCGGAAAATGGTGAGAATATTATAAGAATGTGGTGGATGTAATAATATGTTCTAAAAACCCTGATTGGCCAAATGTGGTGGATGTTCGGTACCGTTACCACAGATGAGTATATTAGTGCAGTCACACTATTGTGAAAATGTTGGCGGTGGATAGTGGATTTGATCTGAGTAGGGGAGTATACACCTGTTTCTGGATCAGGATGTGAGGCAAATCGCACTTACAGACATTGACTTTTGATTTAGCTTTGGTCGGTCAACCAATGCTAAGTCCAGTTTTTGGATCACATAGTCCGGTCATGGAGGTTAAACATGACATGCATTCGCTGAAAGGAGTTCTTTTATATATATTTAGGTATTTATGTGATTATGGCCTTTAATAGGCATAAATGATGTTTTGAAGGAAAGTACGGATATTTATTTATATATGTGATTGACATATTTCAAATGAAATTTTTATTAAAGTAAAATTATGATTAAATTACTTTTCACCAAAGCTCATTATTAGTCATACACTGATAATAATTTAATCCTTATTTACTGAGAGGTGTCTCACCCCATTATTATATTACATTTCAGATACCTTGAAGAGCATAGTTGAAATCAGAGTAATGTAGCGGAAGCATGGGTGGGATTAGAAGGAACAGTTTAAATTAAATATTAAATTTGTTATTTTTGTATATTTTAAAATTTTCCTAGGATGAATGATATTGGAAATATTGTTTTAATGAGGTTTTTAGTACTTCGATATAAATATATTTGAGGTTTTTCGCTGTATAATATTCGAGTTGTCACATTTTATCTTTCAGTAGTATAATATTCGTCTATCTAAGCATTCTCATCTCAACAACTTTTACTTTTTAAATATTTTATTTCTTCCTTACCCAACATTCTGATCCATATAACATAACCAGTCTTATAGCCGTTTTATAAAACTTTATTTTTAATTTTAAGGGTATTGTACGATTACAAAACACACTTGAAGCACTTTTCCATTTTACCAACTTACTTTACCTCTGACAATGAGAAATTATATACTAGTGTAATTTAATCATTTTACTATACAATAAGACAATCACCAATTCCTTGAAGTCATTGAGTATGTCAATGCTTTTATGTAAAATGAGAGTATCATTCTCTAGTCAATTTTAGATTTTTCACTGTTAGTGCTAAACTAATGTAAAGAACCATTTAGGGAAGAGTGAGTGTCAGCATATTTATAAATAAGTTTAGCTTGCTCATTTCTCTTACTAAATACATCTTAGATTCTAAATTTTGAAATCAACGAAGGGTTTCAATCCACTGTAATTAAACACTTCACATCTTACGAAGCTACTTCAACTACTTTTATGTAATTAGACAACCCAAGCATATTACAGGTTTTGATCTAAGAGAAGGTGGTAGAAAGTCAGCCTTGGGAGGGGAGAGAGAGAGAGAGAGAGAGAGAGAGAGAGTGGAAATTGATTGCTGGGATGATAAGGGAATAATAATTTTGAGTTTAATATACATTGAAAGCAGGGAAGAGAAGGTGGTAGAAAGTCAGCCTGACTCTTTTGACAGAACACGTGTTGACAACGTACACGATGATGGATTCACTTAGGCTTCTGTCGTGACACGTAGCCATTGCATGGACGCACGGACGTGGCCTGGGCCAAGCCACGAACTGCTCGCGTGATCTGCTGTTGTACCCTCGAGTACCCCAGAGAGAGAGAGAGTTGGAATTTGCTTCGTGGAAAATGTGAGATTAGGGTGTACTCCACCTTAAGTAAACTATTTAAACTTTATTTGACTCAAAACTATTGAGATAAAAAATCAATTGAAATTTGATTATTTTTAAAATTATTAAGCTCAAATTTAATTGGACTATAAATTCATAAAATTTAAATAGGATTCCCTTATAATTTAATATTACATGTATAAAAATATGTATGTCATATTGAATATATTTATAAAATAAATACTTTATATAGCATATATAATATGAAAAATGAAATTAAAAAGTTTAATTCAACTTGAAATTTGACTCAAGTAATATTATTGAGTTTATTTGGACTCGAATTCGAGTAAAATCGAATCGACTCAAGTTAATAAATATATAATTCGAGTAACAAGACAGTAGAGAATAAGACAATAGTTTGAGTAGTAAGGTTGGTTTTACCTTTAGGTGTGATTTATCTTTTAAATAATAATTTTTCTTTTCCATACTTACAAAGCAAAAAAAAAATATTTAATTAACTTCATGAATAAATAGGAACAATAGAGTTATTATTATTATTATTATTATTATTATTAATCAATTTTACATTTAAATTGGTATGTTGGAAATAAATTTATATGATATGTACATGCCCATAACATTTTTAAAATTTTACATATTATGTGCAATTTTTATAAATATTATATTATTCATTTAAATTTATAAATATTTCACTATTCTAATGAATAAAATATGTAAAATAATATGTTAAACTTTAATATTATTGTTAAAACTAATTATTGAAGTAAATATGTATGCCCGCCGTGAAGCACGAGTTGGTTTAAGTAGTAATAAATGAATTCTCGAATCCAAAAATTTGTGATTACGTAAATTTTTTTTCATGGTAACAATTGAATGGTAATTATAGGACGCTTTATTGGTACATTTAAAAAATATTGTTAACTCCTTTGATTTTGTAATGATAATTTGTCCTTAATTTTAATTTTTTAAATGGAGAGAGAGAGAGAGAGAGAGAGAGAGAGAGAGAGAGAGAGAGAGAGAGAGAGAGAGATTATTGACATTTGATTGAGAAAATTTGAAAGGCTACTAATAGTTTTTTTTTAAATTGGTAATTCACATTATAGTACATTATTGATTTTTTAAAAATATTAAAATGTATAATAGAATGTATTAAAGCTATATTCAATCCCCTCCTCTCTCTCTCTCTCTCTCTCTCTCTCTCTCTCTCTCTCTCATTCATTAAGGTTAATTGCACAATGTGAGATTGATTAAATCTTGTATTAGATCATTTATTTTTTATTAAATTAAAATTATTTCTATTTTTCTAGTTTTGAGTGCAAATCAAATCCTTTAGCATTGAATAATTCATTGAATTTGTTCTCTAATCTTTTAATTTTATTCTATAATTCATTTATTTACTCTCTACAATTTGCTCTCTAATTTGCAAATCAAATAGAAAAATTATTTTTATTCTTTTAAATTTTTCTAGCGATTAATCAAACAATACGCTAGCTTAGGAATCCTAATATCATTAAATTTAATGTCTTAGGTAGTATGACATTTAGATTATTTGCTTTGTCATAGTATAAAATTTAGTTAGGTGTTGTGGTTCTCGCCCCCCCTAGCGGTGCGAGAACTGAGATTCAACGACCTCAGAGTTTTATTTTGTAAATCAATGAGAAAAGTTTATATAAAATAAAATTATAAACTTAAAAACTTTTAAAGGTTTTAATCATGACAGTAACATGCTTTAAATGAAGGCTGAATTTAAAATGTGCTCCAAATTCATGACTACTTTGGTAGAACCAAATAAAAGATTTGAAAGTAAGCTTGCAATTGCATTCCCAATGCATCAATTTCATTCAACACAACAGATCCATATAGATATATTCTTCACTTCCCACCATTTGAGATGATTAAATGTCAACAAATATTAAATTTAAATCAAAGTGAAATTGAATACTGATAGACTGAAGCTTGGGTCCGCGGCCACACAATCTCGTGTGGGCTCACCGTGGCACCTCTCCTTACCACTGATCTCAATTTATCGAGATTGATTCTACGGAAAGGAAAATAATGTCTTGCGATCTCCGGTCCCCGATCGGACGGACAAGAGGGGCGCCACGACCACCGCTCCACAGGCTGCCATGTACGGGCACCTACAGAAACGTGGCCCATCTGTCGGGGAAGGAGAGCTTTGGGCAGTGGGGTATTAGTTGAGTAAGGGGGAAAAGGGTGAGGAAGAATGGAGAGAAAGTGTCTGGGGTGGAGAGAGAGAGAGAGAGAAAGAGAGAGGCCGTGTTTTGGAACTCGAACCCAGTGAAGGAAAGGCTGTCGAATTCCACGGGATCCGTGGGGGCTGTCCCATCACCTTTCTTTGTTTATTAGGGTTGTAGTACCATTAATAACTAGAAAAGTTTCAATTAAGTCTGATCATTGGCTTGTAGGATCTGCCGGGCATATAGTCTCAAGCGTACCACTACTCCATACACCACCGCCAACTCTCTCACGCTCTGCTCGCTCCTTTAGCTTCCGCATTCAATCTCTGAGAATGAAGGTGAGATAAAGAGAGAGACAGGGCCTGAAAGATTTTTTGAGTTTAAATTTAAGTAAATGGTTGGAGTGCGCACTGAAGGTAGCTGAGGTTCATTCAAATGAGAATTTTGATTTGTTTTTGGTGCATTGGCAGATCTTCGGATGGATGCAAAATAAGCTGAATAGGAACAGAAATACCAATGCAACTGCACCTACTTGTAAGCATTTCATTTCTCTCTGTCCCTTTTTTTGTTTTTTTTTTTTCTTTCTTTCATTTATTTATATCGCATTCGATTCAATGCCTTGCGTTTGCAATCCATCAGATCAACGATGTCCTTCTCCGCTACCTCTCCCATTTCCATGCTCTACTTGAATTATAGTACTCTCATGAATCTATCCATATTATACTGAACACTTTTCTTAAAAAATAATTAAATTCATTTCAAAAGCCTAGCTAGATATTCTAAAAATTATTTATATAATGCGAGAGAAATACGCACGTGCGTATATAATTCAATGCGTTCTGTTTAGTCTTTTTACTCCTGACGTCTTAGTGATGCCTTCATGCTTATACATATCTTTTTCGGCGAGAAACTTGGGATGAAAAATATGGCGATTCATGGGATTTTCCAAGCTCATGTCTCACGAGCTCTTGCTTGGTAATTTCCTTAAAAAACTTAAATTGAATTGCTCGATTCACATAGATATTTCTTTTCCACGAGGTGGTCGGATGTCCTTTGAGAATCGTTGCAATAGGTTAAAGATACCAAAGACACACATACGATCACGTTTGATTACTTGTGACTCTGTTCATGATGATTGTATATTACATTGGCTAATGGCTAGTAAAGCAGAGATGTATGAGATAGAAAAAATAATAATAATAAGAGTGACTATAATAAAGATTGCTATTGAGAAATGTTTGTAGATCTAAAAGCTAGCATTGATAAGTGGGTTCACTTGGAATCAAATCAATATAGTGAGATACTCTAACTATTGAACTTGAATTTGATTTGACAATGAATTCGTAATAGTTGAATTAATTAAATTTGATATATGGTCATATTGGGTAACAATACATGAATAGATAAGCAAAATAAAGCAAGAATGACCATAGCTTTTATATGGCCATTCTAATCAAAATCTAAATCTACCTATTTATATTTAAAAAATATATATTTTAAATGCTTGTTTGGTTATACTGTAATATGATCATGTGGCTAAGCTTGCATGGCATAATGGACTTTTTTTTGTTCAATCTTTTCAAACTCCTTTTTCCATGCTAGCAATTCAAGTATAGTAAAAAAATAGATCAATTTCAGTAGTTAGATTTATTATATTTAAATAGTGATAAATAATAAATTTGGGATGAGAAGACCATCCGAAATGATTGTTAGAATATTGTAGATTATCATTCAATAATATAATAAAATTTCAACCTTATCGTTAATAAAATTATAAAATCTGAAATTAAATATTTTTTATTGAAATTTGTAAGTACACATATTAAAAATATAAGGGAGGTGTATGTAATTTCTATATCCCCTCAAAACAGAAAACACAATTGCATCCGTATAAATTATCGAGCATCTTAAAATAATGTTTGTTCTCATTTTTTAGCATTATACCAAAACTTCTTTAACTCTCTATTTAGTTATACAAAAATAATTAATAGTAAAACTATTAAATCTAACGAAAATGCTATTATTCTTAAACAAAATTGTCTCTATAGACGATGAAAACATGCAAACATCATTAATCATACAACTTAGCTGACACTTAACAGAATGTACAATATTTAATTCGAATTATGCTTTGAGTTAAGATGAGTTCATGTGACACTCCTTCACTGAGTACAATAATATGGGTTCATATTAAGGTAAGTGTATTCTCTCTCACCTTCAAAAAATTGCTGTGTTTTCAAATTCATAAAGGCGCCATCACCGTGTCTTTTGTAGTTACTAAATTCAAATTTGATCATCCCTCCCACCATATTCATCAAACACATCTATAAATTCCAATTTCAATTTGCAGATCAAACAAACCCCTCAAGTGGGAAGGAAGAATTCAAGGATTGGCCTCACGGGCTATTGGCGATCGGAACTTTCGGAAACACTTCCGAAAGTGTAAATGAAAATCATATCTCATATCCCCAACTTGCCGAAGAGGACAACCCATCTTCATCCGAAGACATCCTCGAGGATTTCACACCTGAAGAAGTTGAAAAATTACAGAGCGAACTGACGAAGCTCCTATCCCGAAAGCCCGCAAATAGCTCCAACGTGGAAGGAAAAGTCGCAGATCTCCCCCTGGATGAATTTCTCAATTGCCCGTCGAGCTTGGGAGTAGATCGACCAATCAGTAATACAAATGCAATCTGCAGCGAGGCAGAGGATGAAGATGAAGATATTGAGAGGACGATTAGCGTAATCCTTCACCGGTGCAAAGGCATTTGTGCAAATAGTGAGAAGAAGAAAATTAGGAAGAGGTCCGTCGCCTTCCTTCTAAAGAAGATTTTTGTGTGCGCAAATGGGTTCGGCCCCGCTCCAAGTTTGAGGGGTACCCTTCAAGAATCGAGAATGGAAAAGGTATTCACATAGATCATTTTAGTTCTTGAGGAACCTATTAGAAGAATGAATGATTGATTAATTGAGTTTTTCTTTTTGGGTATATTGGATGTAGTTTTTGAGGAAAATGCTGCACAAGAAAATAAACTCTCCAAATTCTTCTCATGGGGCGTCATCCTTGCCAACATACATGGAGAATAGACAGAAGTTGAATGTAGAAAATGAAGAGGAAAAGCAGGAGAAAATCGGAGATGTTGGACACAAATGGGTGAAGACAGATTCTGAATGTAAGATTCCCACATATACATACATACATATGCATATTTGTATGTGTAAAGTATAAAATTTGAAGCTCACGGGGTATGTTTTTCGGTTGTAGATATTGTTCTGGAGATGTGAGAAAGATACCCTTTGCCATTGCTTCAACTCATAAGGTAATATAAATGCTTTTCAGCTAACTTCAATACTTTTCTCATTGAACGCTTTGACTAGTTATTACTTTCATGGAGCCCCTATATATCCCCAAGAAAAAAATTAGGTCATCCGGAAGAATAACATGATCCTCCTATGAGCCACTTTTATTCAATAAAAACAGTCTAAATTGTGGGTCTTGTTAAATTATACTTGGATTTTCCAATTTAAAACTCAGTGCATGAAATGTTTTCACTGTATGGGAATGATGCTTTTCATTGAAAGGTCATAATGCTTTTTGAAACCTTTCCACTATATCTTCTCATTTTAATTTCTTTGTGTTTGTATGCGTTTTTCACTTTAACATTCTAATTATTATATTTTATTGCATCTAAACTTATTCATTAATAATTGCAGGTTCAGATGCTTCTTCCAAGTGATTCAAGAACTCAAAAGATACTTGAGATTATCAAAACTTGTTGATATTGTAAGGAGTTTTTAAGAATCATCAATAAATTTGTCACAAGCAACACTAATGAGAAGAGCAAAAAAATTTACTACTAAGAGACAATGTTATCCTTTTGGGGACTACTCTTTTTAACTTTTCTTTCCTCTTTTCTTTTCTCATGGTTGTATCTCTTTTATGATACAACTCATGCTCTATGACATTGTCTATTGAGTTCTGTAACTATTTTTATTGCCACATGGTATCTTATATTCTTGCCCCAATTGAAAATATAAAGTATGAAAATTTCAAGAAATACAAAAAATAATAAAGCATTTGCGACAAAAAAACTGTTAATTAATATATAAGGCGCTAGTTTCTTGACATCTTAATTTAATGACATGCATCATAGTAGTATGATCAATGAGATGTTTCCTAATTCTCAACAATTGCTTAATAATTGGGCATGTATTTTTCAAATTCATTACCAATCTAATGATGAAGTATTACTAATTTGATGAATAAGGTATAAGTCATGTCTAATATATAGACTACAATGAGAAGCCATTCCACTCAATAATAGTTTATTCTAACTATTTCGGTAAGATAAGTAAGTCGAAATCGAAGTTAAATTTTAAGTTTAAAAATTAGAGGAGCCGAATTTGTGTTAGACAATACTCGACTTGCTAAATTTGTGACTAATTTGTTTAATTGATTTGAAACCTTAATTGTTTAAAAATAATATATTTGTTCATAAGCTTAGAGTTAACTAATGAAGTAAGTTCATTAACTTTTTCTTATTTAGGATAAAAAATTGACTTGATATTTGCTTTTCTCTTTAATCATCACTATAACAATTTTTTTTTTTTTTATAAATATTTTCATGACATGAGATTGTAAGACATAAATTAAAATCTTAATTTTGTGTTTGAGTGAGCAATTTTATATTTAATTTTAAACCTATTAATATATAATCACATAATTTTAACAAGATTAGTCTTGACTCATTTAGACTCATTGGAGAGTGAGCAATTTTATATTTAATTTAAACCTATTAATATATAATCACACAATTTTAACAAGATTAATCTTGACTCACTTAGACTCATCAGCAAGTAAGAAAGAGCATCGAGGGTTCAATTTCAGGTAGATACATTCATGGAACCAGCGGTACCTGTGAATGATGAGAGCTTACTCTGTGAGTCAGCGGGGACTGTGAATGGTGAAAGTTTGTTCTGTTAGTCAGCGAGGACTGTGGATGGTGAGAGTTCTCTGTGAGCCAGCGGGGATCGTGGATAATAATGGAGATGTGTCTGGGGAGTCAGGTTGGCCGAACGTCCAATTGATGCACAGAAGTCATGTCTGCATCCGGATTTATCCTGATCAGCAAGATCTGGGGGCAGTGGACGTTGATCCGTAGGTTTGGTGCCTCACCAAGAGGTTCGAAGGGCTCATTGATGACTTGAATTCCTATGTAAATAACAAAAAATTAAAAATTAAAAAAAATTTTAAAAAAAATGAACTGAACATGAACAGGGCGAACTCAACTCCTTTAGTTAAAAAGTCAAGTTAACTCAAGTTTAGTTTTAAAGACTCATTTGTTTTTTTAAAAAAAAAATGGTAAAATTAGAATCAACAAACGGGCTCAAGCTACATCATAAAGAGATTGTTAAACACTTAGAATTATTAACAAGCAAGAGAAATAAGAAAAGAAGAAGCTAATCAACTTCCCTGATAGATACTCCGATTGCAAGGAAACCGCAACATTCCTCTTGAAATGAGAACATTTTCTCGAGTTTTTTCCGGATTTATCTTTTTTTTTAATAAATTAAATAATAGCTCTCTTGGGAAAATAATTCTCGGAAAAACTCTGATGTAATCTCGCTACTTGAAGTAGTGAGATTTGCCACGTGTCATTTCGGGAATTGTTTTCCAAAAAAAAATATTATTTAATATATATATTTTAAAAAATGATAAATCAAGAAATAAATTTTTCTGCGTAATAAATTTTTCTGTGTAATAAATAGGGAAATAAATTCTTTTAATATATTTTTTTTTAAAAGATAAATCGAGAAATAAATCTTTTGCGTAATAATAAATTCTTCTGCGTAATAAATCGGGAAATAAAACAAAATTTAATTTTTTCTCTTATTACTTTTGGAATAATAAATTTTTGAAAAAAAAAAAAGAAAATTCCTGTTTAATTATATCTATTTTTTTCCATTTAATATATTTTAAAATTTTTTTTTACTTAAAAGTATTGTTTTGTTCACTAGATTTAAAGATTCTTTTTAGAACGATTTAGAAATGGGATAAGTGTGAAATATTTTTATTTAGTCTATCTTATATCAATATAGAAAATATATAGACGATACCCATTTCTCTATTTTGTTCATAACAAAAATAAAATTTTTACATAAGATTCTCATGGGTTGGGGTTGCATGAAATTAAAATTTTCATATTTTGTGAGCATTGTCATATGTGAGCATAAAGATAAGAGCGTCACATTTTTAAAAATTTTATATTCCTCAAAATATAAAAATTGTCATCATATATGGTTTTCTAATCAACAGTTAAATGTAAAAATAAATATCATAAATTCTTTAAAAAAAAACTAAGGGTCTATTTAGTTATGAAAAATATTATTATTGTGATGTCCCAACTGCAGCATTCTTATCATTTTTCCTTTTGTTATCCTTAGAGGAAGTTGCTAAGTAAGCACTTTCTGTCTTCTCTTACTTAATCATTTCCTCTTCTTGCACACAATGAGCAATAAGCTCATTCAAAGTCCACTTATCCTTTTGGGTGTTATAACTCACAGTGAACTTATTGTATTGTGCAGGAAGGGAAATCAAAACTAAGTGCATGAGCAAGTCATCAGACAACTCTAACTTAAGTGTCTTTAGCTTTGAAGTGATTCCATAATGTATTCCCTGATATGATCTTTTTTCTTTATACGTCATTGAAATAAGACTTGTCAAAAGGTTGTTTGTTTGAGCATTTTCGTTTTTTGTAAAACGTTTCTTTAGTTTCTCAAGGAATACCTTAGCATTATCCTCATCGGACATTGTGCCACTGAATGCTTCTGGAACAGAGCGTTTCATGATCATTAGGCTAATGCGATTTGAACACTCCCACCTTTCCAAGTCCCTCTTCATATCAGAGGTACTTGTATCCGTAAGGGCGAGAGGACGTTCTATCCATAGTGCAAGATTTAGATCTATACAACCTGAAACAATCATGACGTTCTCCTTCCAATTCTTAAAGTTAGAGCCATTAAGCATCGAATGGAATTTATGTTAGTATAAATTGTAGTAGTAGATGCAGTAATTGAATGCAGAACAAAAAATCAAACAACATGCTTAGTTATAATATACAAGTCATATTAAGTTCCTAAATCCGTTTTATATATACATGACAAGTATATTAACAAATAAAGTCGGCCCCATCTGAAGATACTTAGCACAACAGTAATATTCTATCTTTGGACAGAAATATTAACTTATTAGTGGTATCCTTCATGCAGTGATCAAATACTTATTGTAAGTCCTGTCAAACAACAAGTCTTTCTTTGGACCGACTTATTATTCACATAGATAACCAAATAATTGTAACATATTTATCACCGCAAGTATGCAAGTTATTTGGCCTAAGAATGACCTTCCTTTGGGCCGATCATTACTTGCACAAATAACACACATACGTCCTTAATGTTTCAATATAGATGCATCTACATAATAGAGGTTACTTTGACAACTTATTACTTCAATATACTTATACTAAAATAGTAGGTATGCACAAATTACCTTATAAGGAAAATAATTTTTTTTAAAAAAAAATTATAAAATAATGATGATGAAAATAATTCCAAATTCCAAATCAAGCAGGCCAGACATACCCTCCATGTGCAAAATTCAATTCCGTTGTACATGTCTATATATATATATTCTCAAGCAAAATTGTGGGTCACACAAAATGCACAAATTGTACTGATTCCAATAAGCCATCACATCCTCTTACATTATTTTCTATATCAATAAAATAATTCAGCACCCATAATACATGCTTCTTTCTATATCCCCCAAATCAACCAAACAGAAGCAACAAGAATGATCCACTGCCAATTATTATATTTTTAGTGTTGAGTGTCTTGTATATCTGTTTCTCCTATTTGGCTGTTTTGTTTTGTTTGATTCTATCCCCATCACATATCAAATCATACTACTATAGTAATCATAAAATCCAAAACCCAAACTGTAATAACCCTAGAAAGGGGAGTTTTTTCCCATTTATCCTTTTTTAAAAAATATATTAAATAATATATTTTTTGAAAAAATAATTCTCAGAATAACCTAACGTAATCTCACTACTTGGAGTAGCAAAATTTGTCATGTGTCATTTTGAGAATTATTTTCCCCAAAAAAGTATTATTTAATATATATATTTTTTAAAAAATTATAAATTAGGAAATAAATTCTCCTACGTAATAAATAAGGAAATAAATTCTTTTAATATATATATTTTTTAAAATGATAAATCGGAAAAAAAATCTTCTGCGTAATAAATACGAAAATAAAAAAAATTTAATTCTTTCTCTTATTATTTTTGGAACAATAAATTTAAAAAAAAAAAAGAAAATTCCTATTTAATTATATCTATTTTTTTCTATTTAATATATTTTTAAATTTTTTTTTTTACTTAAAAGTATTGTTTTGTTCACTAGATTTAAAGATTATTTATTTAGTCTACTTATATCAATATAGAAAATGTATACACGATACCCATTTCTCTATTTGGTTCATAACAAAAATAAAATTTCTATATAAAATTCTCATGAGTTGCATGAAATGAAAATTTTCATATTTTATAAGTATTGTCATATGTGAGCATAAAGATAAGAGTATCACATTTTTTAAAATTTTATATTCCTCAAAATATAAAAATTGCCATCATATATATGGCTTTCTAATCACTAGTTAAATGTAAAAATAAATATCATGAAGACTTTAAAAAAATTAATGGTCTATTTAGTTATGGAAAATATTTTAAATTTTTATTTTTAGTTTAAAAAAATATTTAAAAAATAGCTAATTTTTCATTTTTTAGAAATTTTTTCTAAAATAAATTAACAGTATAAAAAAATTGACACTATTTTCTTGTAGAAATAGTTCTATTTTTATTTTTTTATTTTTAAAATAATTTAAAATGACATTTTTATTTTTTAAAATTCATATAGAAAATGTAACAAATATTTTTTACTGTTTTTTAGATTTCTAACTTTTATTTTGTTAATTAAGAGTTGAGAGCATGCACTCATATATTAAATTTTGATTTGTGAATTCAAATCCAAAATTAGTGATCAAATATATTAATATGACAATTTATATATAATATATATTACATAAATTTTAAAAATAATATTAATATTATAATATCATTATTAATATTTTTATTATATATAATAATATTACAACATATAAAAATTTATAGAAAGAATTTATTTCCTGATTTATTATGCGGAAGAATTTATTACGCAAAACATTTATTTCTCGATTTATCATTTTTTAAAAAAATATATTAAAAAAATTTATTTTCCTATTTATTACGCAGAAAAATTTATTTCCTGATTTATCATTTTTTTAAATATATATATATATACTAAATAATTTTTTTTTTAGAAAAATAATTCCCGAAATGACACGTGACAAATCTCGCTACTTAGAGTAGCGAGATTACGTCAGGGTTATTTCAGGAATTATTTTCCCGAAAAAGGTATTATTTGATATATTTTTAAAAAAAATAACAAATTAGGAAAAAACTTCAAAAAGGGTTATACAAGATTAGTGGAGTGATCTAAAAGAAAATTTAATTAATTAATTAATTAATCGAATAAAAAAAAGAAAAAAATTATTAAACTTTATTTTTATTTTTATTAATAAATATATTATTATTATTACTATTAATTAAATATATTATTATTATTATTATTATTATTATTATTAGAAGTTTCAGGACCCCCCTACCTTTTCTTCTTCTTCTTCTTCTTCTCTTTCTTCTTCTTCTTCTTTTCTTTTCTTTTCTTTTTTCTTCCTGCACAGCTTTGAACTCTCTCTCTCTCTCTCTCTCTCCTCTCATTCTCTCTCCCTCTCTCCTCTCATTCTCTCTCCCTCTCTCCTCGATTTCTTGACTGATTTTCGCCAAATCAAAAATTTGAAGATACCACAGGACTCCATTCTCCACTGCCGTCATTTCTACCTGAGCGGATCGGTGGCAGGAGCGGCATAGGCGTATCCCCTTAGGTAAGTCAATTTCCTTTTTTTCTTTAATTTATTGCAAATTATAAGTCCAATTGACGAACGAACACCACCACGAGAATCTATGAATGATTTTTTATAAGTCTAGAGGGACGAAATTCTCATGGGAGTGTTGGGCCAAAACCCCAAATTTGGGGTACGAGGGTTATTAAGGGGCTTATTTTTAATTAATTAGCATTAATTTAAAAATGCTAAAATATTGAGCATCTGGGGCTAAAATAGGATTTCTGAAATTTAAGGTCCGGGTGAGTGCCGCGAGTGTAATTTTGGAACCCGCGAGCAAAATTCAGAAAATTAAGTGGGGGTGTTAAATAATAGTTTAAATATTAATTTGAGGTATATGGAGCCTAGGAAAGGCTAGATGAGTATTATTTTGAAAAAATAGATTAATTAATCTGAGGAAAATGCAAATTGCAGGAGTTGAATTTTGGACGCCAAGGGCATAGGATTTGAGATTCTAGCGAGACTCTCAGTAAGTCAGGTAAGGGAAATAAATTATAACAGTCTTTTTTATGAAAATTATAGGTTGAGAAATATGTAAAAATGACGTATGTTATTTTACCTAAAATTTATTATGATATAAATATCAGATGAAATTTGTGTAGCATATGATTTATATTGAGAACTGTTTAAACTGAGTTAGATGATTTACCCTGTGAAATATGTGATACAGAAATGTGTTTTAATATGAGAATTGAAATGTGAAAAAATGATGAAAGTGAAATGTGTAATAAATGTATTTTCTGAGAAAATGAGAAAATGTGAAATATGGAAATGTGTTTTGAGAAATATTGAGTAATTGTGAAATAAGATATGTATATGATAGTATGAGATGAGATGAATTATGAACTGAGAAAATATCATTTAAATGATGAAATATGTTGAGAATATTGATATTGAAATGTGAATATGTGAAATAAAAATATTGCAATGTTAATTCTGCAATATGAAAATGAGAAATGTGGAAATACTGAAATATGAATGATAAAATGTCAATACCGCATAATGATTGCGAGTATGTGGTGGTAAACCTTGTTGAATGGTTATGATATTGAGCACGGTACCGTTGCTAGTGGTGTTAGTGCAATCAAACGGACTCTTGGAGCGTGTGATGTGACAATCGACTATGCCATTTTGTAAGGTTGTTGGTCCCCCTGAGTCCGGATCAAGGTTATAGGCCGGTCAGTCGTACTACAAACGCGATATGTGATATGATATTTGATCTAACCGAGTCGGCTAACCGCGATTAGATCCAGCCTTCGGGGCGCACAACTTTGACCATAGGTGGAAGTATGGTATGGATAGAAAGATTCTCAGGGTGGCCATAAGTTACAGACGCGATGTTGGTATTTGATACCGAGGATACTCATGAGCCGGAAAGTAAAATGGAAACTAAAAGTAAAAGAATGATAAAATTGGTTAAAATGAGAAATGAAAAAAAGAATGGAATTTGAGAAATAAAGAATGATAAAATTAAAAAATGGATCCGTGTGAGTTACTAATAAACATATTTGAGGCGAAGTGAAACTCTCCGCTTGAGGGCTTGCTTAGGTATCAGATGTGGCCATACGTGGTTGCATAACGTGTTAGGGCAGAGGGAAGCTACCTGTATGGGTGGGTAATCTTCCCTCTTAGGAACTTCGCGGTAAGTATGTGTTGAAAATTATTGAATTTGAGAAATGATTTTAAAGTTTATAAAAACTTGTGTTGTATATCTATATGATTATAAGAATGCGTATATCAGTGTATTTTCTCATATGAAACGATGATTTGAAAAGTAAAGTGTATTATAATTGAACTTATATGGTCACACACTCTAAATAATTTATTCCTTCTTACTGATATGTGTCTCACCCAATTAATCTAAATTTTTTCAGGGAACAGAGATTGACCAGGTGATAGAGCTCCGTGATAGTAGGGAGTTGGAACCCTGATATACAGGGTGAGTTTGGACTAGGGTTGTATTGTTTTTGGGTATGAGATAGTATTGTGTATATGTGTATATTGATACTCTGGGAATTGTATTCTGACTAATATATATATACTGTCTTCCGCTGTTAGGTTGTATAATAAAATACTTTTTACTCGGTACCCAATGTGGGTCGGGTCGTATGAATGATAGTAGAATTGCTGACGTGACCGATTTGTGGGTGTTGTGGATGACGTGTAATTATTTATGATTATTGGAAAAAAAATTGTACGAAAATCGGGGCGTCACACGAACCAAGAAATTTCTTTTTCAAATTGTAATTTTGTTGGACATGCCCCACTAGATTTCGAAGAAGTGAACCAGAATAATAATAAAATTTCTATTGAACTGAATGGAGGCCGACAGTTATGGAATCCGGCAGCGACAAAAACATTCCCAATCGCAGTTTTTTTTTTTTATTGAAATTAATCCAAATTTATCTTAAACCTTAAACATCCCAAATTAGGGTCGAATCCATAAAATCATGCAACAAGACATCAAATCTATGTTTCCTTTAAATTTTATCATTCTTAGATCAAAGCATACATAGTTTCTTAATCAACTACATGATCAGGTTTTGATACCACTTGTTGGTAATAATTTTAATCCATAAATCTATTAATCCAAGATCATCATATTATTCAATTAAGAAAATTAAAAGCGGAATACATACCTCGATCCATACTAAACGTGGAATAAATGTTTGGATCCATAGATGTGTGATTTGATTGTCCAACAGCCTTTAACGGAGAGTTTTGATCTTCTACAGTCAAATCTTTAAATGTCTCATTTGTGTTCTTCTCTTTAGATGGAAAAAGTAAGAACATGGAAATTGTTTCTGATTTTACTTGAAAGTCATAACCCTGTTATGTTTTCTTTATATACTAGGTTAATTTTAGAAGCCCATCAGTTTTAAAATAACTCTGAACAAACAAAAATTCATAACTAAAAAATATATACAAGTCATGACCAATAAAGTAACACCGGCTAATTTATGTGTAAGTGAAATTTTCACATATAATGCAGCGGGCAGAAATATTTAAGACATTTAATCATGTTTCTTAATGTTCATTAAATAGAAGGTTCCTTATAACAATTTAAAACTCGGACTATATATTCATCCAATTAAATTATGTTTTCATGCTTTTCCAATCATGGAAGAAAACATTTCAAATATGAAATAATTTCCACCAGGATGAGCATAAGACAAAATTATACACCTAGAACCATCTTAACCAATAACTAACTATACACAAGAGAAAGTAATAAATACTATGAAAATCTATAAGCTGAGACAACAACAAATAGAAAAATGAAGTGTATATATTTTTCTGAAAGAAGCCAATGGCAAAGCTTCCCAGAGTAATGTATTTTGAGAAACAATGCAAAAACCTAATCTATCCCAATGATAGATACAAATAAAACTCATTATCCGGAAATGTTAGAAGTGAATATGACAAGATTTATTCGGTCACAAAGTAATAGAATGACTTTGATGAAGTGTCCTGCGTTACAATTAAATAAACGTTTCTCTCACCATTACAGGCATCACTTGCTTTTTTTTCCACTAGGCAATTGAGGACTACTCGACTATTATTTGCATAAATCTTCCTTTTAAGGGTTGACAATGGGTGGCTTCATATGCTCTTTGTACTAAATGTAATTATTCTTGCTTTTAATAAATGTATGAGGTGCCCCCACACAACGTTACTTACACACACTGTAGCATGTTTCATCAGTGTATCTCTAAAAACGAACTTAAAGTACACCTGTAAGATGACTCATAAGTAACTTTGCTTGTGCATCCAAGTTCACCTAAATATAGTGAAGAGAGGGGTCATGAATTTTTTAGAAAAAAAGGTTTAAAGAGACAACAAAAACAAATACACCTTTAGAAGAAGATGTCAATTGGTTAACCAATGTTGACAAGAAAGTAACAACAATATGTGCTATAAATTGTCTATGAAAACCATCCACATGACTCACTTAATATTGCACATCAGTAGTATCATTACATCTAAAATTCTAATTTGTGTCACTATTGCACAAGTATTACTTGAACTTTTGGTGTTTTTTCATTTCCTAAAACTTCAACTTGATTTAAGGCCTGGCAGAATTCAAAAATCTAAGTGCTTATGGTCAAAATTTTTTTGAACTTCCATTGTTCGGTTCCACTTCCTAAACATTGGGTTATGATTCTCCAAAACATTGTCTAGAATGACTAGTTCAATGCTTAAGTAAACAAAACAAAGTGCAAAACAACAATTTCAGGGGAGAGGGTTAGGGATGAATGCAAATCATACTACTGACCGAATCGATGCATCCTGATTCATCATAAACCCTGTTCACAGCTCACCATGTCACTGCAATTTAATTTTTGAACACAGAATAATTGAGCACTCTAACGCCCACGGACATAATATAGTAAAAATTTAAGTATGCACGCATCTATTCGAATGTAGGAAAACTCTATGAATTTCATTTCATAACTTCTCAGTTATTCGTTTCGGCAATGAAATAAGTTTACAGCTTTCTCACTCTCTCCTTCATTATCATTTTTGTTTTCTCAACAAACGAACAACCAATAACTTCGGAATGTGTTCAAACCTGCGTAATCTCTTCAAATCTGGATTGCTGCGGCAATTTCTCACATTTTTCAGTTGTCAAAAATAGTAAAGAGCCTTGGTTTTAGGGTTAAGAGACTCAAATCCGTGCTATTTCTTCGGATTTAGGGACTTTGATGCATTTTTTCTGCATTCTCTTGACAGATAAATAGGTAGGTTCTTCCTACATTTCCCACATGAAGATGTATTGTACCGGTGCACGATGGAATTCCATTGTTAGAGTTTGCCAAAGTGGACGAACTTGAGAGCTCTGCGGGTAAGCTGCAGTGAGCATCAAGCAATTCCCCCATTGCCCCCTCTTAGAAACGAAACCACACGAACCCAAAACAGATGACCTAATCGATGACTCATTATCCGTCCCTTGAAGTCTTGAAGATGAATTCGGATCTACAAGAAGAGATCCATTTATGATCTAATTTAATAGTTGACTACTAGAAACACACGTGAAAAATATTTGTCTATATATAAAATTATTTAATTAAAAATATCAAGTATAAATCTAACATGTACCGCATCAAATGGATCAATTAAAAAAAAATTTAATAATCAAATTTCTCTTTAGTCAACAAATCATGTTTTTTTATGATAAAATAAATTTTAGATTTTTATTATAATTAAAAAAAAATACAATATAACAATCAAGGTTTATATTTGAACTCTAAAGTTTTATGCACGTCATTTGCAAAAAAAAAAAAAAAAGAGAAAGAAAAATACCAATGTCAACAATTACACAACAAAAATGTTTGAATGATTTCACACAATGTCAAATAAAATTAAATTATGCAATATATATATATATATATATATATGAATAATCAATAATAAATTAATTAATAGTCATATGCACAAAAAATAAATTTGGTACAGTTTCTTTTTAGGCATCTTTTAATGATATATTATTATTGCCAACTAAATATATATATAAAAAAAAAAAAACATTAATAGATTATAATTTTTTGTGGTATTTGTACAATTTGCTCAAATTCTATTTGGCACACACTAATCAAAATTTCAACATACTACTTACAGTGATTAATTATATAACATTCACAAAGTGTGCACATACAAACCCTTGTGTGTATGTATGTACACAAGTGGAGGAGTGTGTAAAAACGAAGAAAAAAACAAATAGTAAATCACAGAGCAATAAATCAAAAAACATAATAGACCTTAAAAATGTTTTTTCATAAGATAATAAATATTAAATCAAAAATATTCCTTCCAACAAACTTTCTTGTCCCCTTTCATGAAGAATCAATTTTCCATATCCTTTGTGCCATTTTGTCGAACACCTCAGGCACGACCATCATCATTCTCCAAAACACTTGGATCTGCCCCATCCTCATGGATTGGTTACAGTTGCTGTCATTGTGCATTAGGTAGCTGCTGTCGTTGCCTTTGTGATTTAATTGCAACATATGCAACTCTGTAGTTGTTGCACTCAAATGAACACAAGCAACCATTTCCATCTCCTTTGTGCCATTCAGTCGAGCACATTGTGCACGGTTGTTTTTCCCAATACTAGCAACAGTAGCATCACCATTGTTACCAATTCTGTGTTCGCAATGCCTTTACTTGACTCGCAATCTCGACAAGCATCACTATGGTTTTCTTTCAAACTTAAAACATTCTGCTTTTGAAGATTTTGACAAACCTGAACTTCGTCTTCGGTACCCAGCATTGCAGGGATTTTAACAAACACCCGGTGTGTCCTTTGCTGCGTTCAAACGATCCCTAGACATGCCCTTTGCAGCGGTTGAAGCAGAACCCTTTGTCGTAATTTGTCGAACACCTGAGGCGCACCCTTCGGTACCAGCTTCCTTTGCAACACCTTCATATGCACCTCCCTCAAATTCACAAACAGCTTCAATCGTAACTTTTGTTCCAAGAGTCTCCGAAGCATCAAAATCATCTTCCTCTTCGTACTCCCCATCAATTCCATCTTCCCCGAAATCATTCGACTCTAGTTCACCATCTTCTTCATCATCAGTTTCTTCCTCTGATGATTCACATCCATTTCTTGCATTTGAAATCGTCTTGATTCACAACTGATTTATGAAATCATACTTGATTTCAATGTTCAATGCTTGATTTCGGCCATGAGATCTCGAGATCCGAGTGTGGAAATTATAGAGAGCTTGTCTCATTTGTTATGCAAAGAGGAACCTTCCAGGCATCTCTCGTTCTGGTAGGAAACCGTTGTTGTCTTCGACATCGTCGACATCTGTAGCTTGAGAGACTGAATAGAGAGATATGTTGGAGACGATTATTACGAGTATTCCGCCAAAGAAAAGCTCGAGATCTGCAACGTTGACAAGGTTTTTGTTTGGATTACTAAGAATGGCGAACATTTTGACCGCATCAAAAGCATGTCGAGCTACTTTGGAGAAGAAGATCGGGTCGCAGCTGGAGCAAGCAACATTGGACGATCTTCTGAGTTATTCATATCTGAACGAGATGCTTTACGACATCGATTGCGTGGAAAGGGTTTTAAACTACTTCCTGGAGGATTTTGAAGAGAGATCTGCTGCTGGAATCGAAGACGATGAGGGTACCAAATCCACGGAGCTGATGTTCATCGGGAAATTGATAGACGGATACCTGTCGGAGATCGCTTCAGACGCCAATTTGTAGTTGGAAAAATTTAATGAACTAGCCATCACTCTTCCAAAACACGCTCGGCTCTTCGACAACGGCCTCTACAGAGACATTGATGTCTACATCAAGGCGCATCCATGGAAATCAGAAGCAGAGCGGTGAGGAGGACCTCGGTGATAGTAAAAATCTGATTGGAGTCTTCCAAAAGTGGCTCCATCTCTTGGGCCAGGACGGCAAATTCTTTAGAGCTGCCGAGATCGCGATTGTGTGAGAGCTTCTCTGCGATGCCTAGAAGGCATTCGGGTTCGGCACGGTTGGTGTCGGGGGCAATGGATGCAGCGGCGGCGGCGGAGGCGGAGGCGGAGGGGCCTTCTAGCATTTTCAAACGCTTCTCCTCACACTAGCTCGCAGGGAAACACAGGGAAAGACCGAGCCAATGCATCGACTCCTCCGAGCTGAAAGAGAGAACAAACCAATGCTCTGATTTTGAATTATTTGATATTGTGGTGATCAAGGATCGAATATTATTTGATACAGCGTCATCAAGGATTGAAGATTGGAAATAGAAGAAAAACTCTCAAAAGCGTTTTTATAGACGGCGCCAACAGTTGCAACAAAAAATATCGATTGACCTCTAATGAGCTTTCCAATCCCGATCACTTGAAAAAGACGAAAACAAATGTGGTTTGAAGGACCCGAGATGTACTTTGGGAGATCTCTCCACTGCCTAAGTAAAGGACTGTTCTAGAGAGCTTGTAAGCAACAATAAAGATGGGTTAAGAATAATACTTTAACCTATTTTCTGAATCCCCATTTATAGTGATGGAATTTGACTCAAGGGTGATATGCCATTTATTGGAGAATTATGGTGCGAACGTGAATTGCTCCGGTTATTACAACGTTGGCGTAGATTATTCTGGTCATCATAACGTTGACATCAATTTCTCTGACTGAACAGTTGACTTGGATGGTAACTACCCTTAGGCTCTAGTCTCCATTAATTTTTCCATGAATTTAGAAGTCATCTCTTTATAGACATCATCATTATTGTGACATACACGTAGATAAATAGACAATGATACATTGCACCCTTGCCTAATTAGCCTTTGATCTCTTGAATTTTTTTTTTTTTTACTTTTAATACATACAATCTTTTATCAATAGTCAGGTTTCACATTCTCATTCTCAATGATTTACTTACTCATCCTTCAAGAGTTTGAAAGATTTAAATTTGTGTGAATTTAAATGAAATAAACATAAAATTATCTTGAATTTTATCCAAATCTATACAAATTTAGATCCTAACAACACTAAAATCTATACGCCCAGATACTACTTTATTGTTTATTGTATTTTTCTTTAATTTTTTTTCTCAGGAAAAATTTTGACATTGTTTTTTGCTGTTTTTTATTTTTTTTTTGGGAGCGGGAGGAGGGAGACTCTATAATACGTCCAATGAGCACTTAAAAGAAGAAGAAGAATCAACAACATCAATAGTAGTGTTATTAATATTTCAATCTAAAAATGCCTTAAAGTCGGGTATTGGGGAAAAAATGTAACATAAATAACAAGAAAGACGAAGAAAAAGAAGAAGAAATAGGATTGGCGATTGTGCTTGGACTATTCATATATGCATGGAGAATGGAGGCAATTGTGCGTGGAGAAGATAGAGGAGGGGGGCGGGGTAAGTTGTTTGATGAATTTTTGAATAATTTGGTGAGTTTTAAGGGGGTAAGGGTGTTTAATGTGAGTTGCACATACTACTAACTGAATCAGCATGTAGGGAGATAATAATTTGATCATAATCTATTCAAAACCTAAAAAATTAACTAAATATTATTGGTTCACCAAATATTGAACCATTTAGCTTGATTTTATTTAGAGGCTATTAAGTGCAAACAAACCCATCATTACTCTATATCTCCTCTTTTGCAATGTCACGTCTTCTTCCACCCATCTCCCAATCTCCTTTTTATGACTCCAAGGCATCAACAATGGTCTCTCTCTCTTCCTCACCTCTCCATCTACTTTGTTTTTTTTTTGGTATATATATATATATATAAATAGAGAAATGATAAATTAGTTTTTGGACTAATAGCTTAAATCTATTTTAGTCCTTACATTTCTAGTTAGTACAATTAAGGATTTATATCCATTAATTTTATTCAACTAAAGTTGTTATTTAAAACAATTTAAGAGTTAAAACAATGGAGGATATGAATTAAAAGAAGGTCCTGGATTACTCGTCCATATGAGTTTGGGATATTTTCAGTTAACAAAAAAGTATATACTATTTTAAAGTTATTTTGTGCTAATTATACACTCGAAGTCACAATCACTTCATCAATAATGTGACGACCTGCTTATTTTTCACATTTTTTATATATATAATAAAATCACAATCCTCAACTCAGCAGATTATAATCTACCTGGACCCATGGGTACCAGGGATACATCACGGAAGCCTATGCAGTAGGAAACATAAATCACAAACACCTCAATATACCATACATCACAATACCAGAGTTGTTACAATTATTGTATATATATGTACACAATATACAACCCAAAAGGTATCTAGGGCCATCCTACAAAATACATCCGACCATTATCAAAATACTTACCCTTCTGGAAGGGCAAACCAACCGTACTAGATCAGCGGGGCTTTACCCGTTCTCCTATCAGGGGCTCCTGAAATGTTTATGAAATTTAGGGGTGAGACACCTTTCAGTAAGGGAAATAAACTAATATTAGTGTGTGGCAACATGAGTATTCTGTGTTATACATATACCATACAGAACATATTCAATAATTGTTTTGTCAAATTTGGGAAAACATAAATATATCAAACATGGCAGAATATACTGCATTATCATAAACATATTTCATTTCATATAATAATAATAACACAAAAACATTCCTGGTAGGTTAGCTGGATGTTGTCATGTATTACCCCCACATGACTGGGTTGCGTGGCCCGAAGGCGGGACCTAACAATGGTTGGTCGACCACTATCAAGTCAAAAGTACAGTCTGTAAGTCTGATGGGTCTGCCAGACCTGGTCCGTACACTAGGGATGCTCACACACTTCTTAAAAACCACATCGACCATTCAATCTCACACCACTCCGTACAGCAGCGTTAACACAAATATCATGATCACGAAGGCCATGGACACATAGCAACGATACTGTGCAAGTGCTAGCCTAAACCAAGCCAACCAGGTTCTGATACCATATAACATATACTGAAACTGTGATAGATGGATATTTCATATCATTAATTATCAAATCAATCATATAACTTTGCATATATACGTATGTCATGAAAATTATCGGCCCGTATGTCGGTATTACACATTTTACCATAGCTCGGCCCGTAAGCCGGCAAATCATCGCACAGCCCGTACGCTGGCAAATCACATCCATAGCTCTGCTCGTACGTCCGCAAATCATATCATAGAACAACCCATACGCTGGCAAATCACATCCATAACACGACCTGTACGCCGGCAAAATATATCCATAGCTCAGCTCGTACGCTAGTAAATCATACACATAGCACGACCCATATGCTGGCAAAACATATAAAAATTTCGGCTTATTCGCCGGTTTTCCATTATAAAAAACTATATCATAATCACATTTCCAGAAACAGTATTTCAAAACAATTTCTAATCATGCCACACTAACAGGTTTTCCGCATATTTAACATACCATCATTTTCAACAGTGTTTTCTCAAGAATAAATCATATATATGAACATATTTACTTTCCTAAAATCAAATGCTATATATACATACATTTTCTTAAAAAGAACTAACTTAGTTTATCGCCTTACCTGATTCCTGAAAAGCCCCTAAGAAAATCTGTCCCACACCCGCAGGGTTCCCCATTCAATACCCTGAAAACAACATTCCCCAGAACTAAAGTTCAGTATTTCTACGCGTATATCACTTTCTACAACTTTCAAAAATCCAAATATTGAGTAGAAAACCTTACCCTGGATTTGGGATGGTTTCCACTTCAGCCCCACCGACGATCCGCTCCGGTAGACTTGCAGAGAGCTTTCCCAAAAGCGTCGTGGTGGCTTCAGATCATCGAATCGGTGAAAATCCGTCCTGAAATTGAAGAGAGAAGGAGGAGGGACCGAAGGGTAGGAGAGAGAAAGGATTTGCGCAGAAAATTTCGTCCAAAAATGAACTTTAGGCCTACTTAAATTGTGGCCCTTGTCGACGAGGCTAATACAAAATTCGTCGACGAACTCTCCCCTTCATCGACGAAATTCAGAAACCCCAAAATCATCCCCTCGGTATTTCCTCGTCAACAAGCCACGTCACCTCGTCGACAAGCTCAATTATATTTTCATCGACGAATCCCTTGTATTCGTCAACGAGGAGCCGAAAAATTCCTGGGATTTATCCTTTCCAAAATGTAATGTCGTCGACGAACGCTTCGGTCTCCATTTCCCTTTCTTTTACTATTTAAATATCATTATTCTTTGGGTCGTTACAAATAATATATATTTTTAAAAACATTTTTTAGTGTTAAAGCATGTTGAATAAAATAGCAGCGAGATGAGAAATTAAAACGATGTAATGCATGTAGTAAAAATAGGTTGAATAAAATAAAGGAGTGTTTCGAATGTGCTATGTGATTGTAAAATACTTTCAAATGTTAAGGTCGATGAATAGCATGATATTATTGGCTAGATTAAGAAATGAATATACTTGTAATAAATTAGACATAACATTAGTAAAAAAAAATGGATGTAACGACCCGAAAAATACTGATATTTAAATATTGAAGAAAAATAAAAATGGAAACAGGAACAGAAAGAGGCATTAGACTTCATCGACGAACGCTCCGCGTTTGTCGATGACATCGCATTTTGGGGATAATAATAATAAATTTCAAGGAATTTCTAGGGCTTCGTCGATGAGTACATAAGGAATTTCATCGACGAATACAGGGCTTTGTTGACGAGCACATAAGAAAATTCGTCGACGAATACAGGGCCTCGTCAATGAGAAAATACCGAGAGGGGGTATGGAGCAGCCTGAATTTCGTCAACGAATACAGGGACTCGTCAACGAATTTAATGAAAGACTCGTCGACGAGGTGACATGTCTCATCGACGAATCTGACAGTATAAATATTTGAAAACCGGGATTTTTATCCATTTACCAGCACCCTCTCTCTCTCTCTACGAATCCTCTCCCTTCTCTCTTCGATTTCGGCCCCACCAGTTGCCGGATCGACAATCCGAAGCTTCCACAATGCTCCTGGCGGAATTCTCTACAAGTCTGCCGGAGTGGATCGTCAGGAAAACGAAGTTGAATTTCATTCCAAATTCAAGGTAAGGTCTTTTATTCAGTTTTTGATTTCCTGACAGTTATAGGAAATGATGTAGACTAAGAAATACTAATGTTTTGTTTTGGGAGATTGCGTTTTCAGGATGTTGGGCTAGGAACCCTGCGGGTATAGAGCCAGAATTTTATAGGGACTTTTCAAAGTTAAGGTAAGGGAAATATGTTATGCTAGGAATTTTCATAATACTATCAGAGATTTCATAGACACATTTTTATACCAATTTATTATATAGTATTTGCAGTGTGTGAGTTTAAATGTTTGTGTGGCCTGAGTAGATTTTCATGTGACAGAGAAACTTGTATAGTTTTATAAAGTATCATACTATACTGAATATACATATAGAGATATATATTCACAGAGATTAATATACAGTTTTATATGAGTAGTTTCATAAAACAAACACACACACACACACACACACATATATATATATATATATATATATATATATATATATATACATATACATGTATACAGTGTTACTCAGATTAGTATTTATATTATAGCTTATTATAGAGCAGTATACATAGAGTTAAAGTATGCCATGTTCCTATTACCATAACCTACAGAGTATATAGACAGAGAACATAGACAGTGGTATAGACAGATATATATATAGAGGTAGCATCAAGATGCTACAGATACAGTACACAGAGTTTACAGTAATTATAGTACAGAAATATAGCATTATGGTAATTTTGGAAACATAGCGAAAATAGTTATATGTATATATGTATATAGTATTAGATCCCTGTGAAAAGATTGCAGATAGATACAGTTTACAGAGCACGGTACCATTGCTATATTCAGATAGAGTGCAACCACACATCTCAGATAGTGTGTGGGTACCGTCTAACCGTGCTCAGAAAGGATGCAGCTCCCCAGTACGTTGGGTAGAGGGGGCCGGTTAGACGAGGTAGCAGCCAGTCCCGCGCTTAGGAGAGGATGCAGTTTGGCCGGGCTGAGGTAGTGTAGAGTATATTGACTTATCTGGAGGGCCGACCAGATAGAGTCTCGCCTACGGGCCGCACAACCCTGTCATAAGGGGTCAAATCATGACGTACAGAGTCCCATGGAATAAGCACAGATATGTATATGTATACAGTATTACAATATATGATGAGTATAATATGATATTATCAGTATGAAAAGTAGAAAATACAAACATTACAGTATATGTTAAATTGAGAAGGATAGATATGCATGAAAGATATGTTTTATTGATTGTTGCACTATAGTTCAGTTGCTATATCTTAAAGTACTTTTAACTTAGTTGCCACACACTAGTAATAGCATATTTCCACTTACTGAGCGTTGACTCACCCATTACTCTAACATTTTTCAGGTGAGCTAGATAGGCGAGCAGATCAGGCTCGTGAATAGAAAGAGTGTTTGGTCGCCCTGGTTTAGGGTGAGTTTTTGACAAAATTGGGTATATTTTTGAGTAGATGATGATAGAAGGGCATTTTTGTATGACTATAGTCTGTATATTCTGGATTCTGGTATTGTATAGTAAACATGTGAATGGTTGTATGATATATGTTTTCGTTACTTAGGAATGGATGTGAATTCATAGATGTATATATATATATATATAATGGTATGAATTTTGAGGTCGTTACAATGGACAACTTAAATTGTTTGATCATTTGATCATTTGAAATAAATTAGACATAACATTAGTGATGTTGGAGTGTCAAGCTGAAGAAAAATCCTGGCCATCCATTTGATGGAAAGATCAAATGGCTGCTGTGTCTTAAGCTATTAAGGGGGGCATTGTTGTAATTTGATTTTTTTTGTTTAGTTGTAAATGAAACAGCAGGGGCAGGGGTTTTCCTTCTTGCGGTTTTGGTAGCCTCAGAAACTTCAGCGCAGAGCAGGTCTTCCCTTTTCCAACCGTGAGAGACGTCTTCCCTTTCAGCCGCGAGAGTCCTCAGCAGCCGCGCAAGAGAGCACCTGCAGAACCGAGTGTTCCTTCAGCGGCCGCGCAGGAGTGTGAGAAGCGCGCGCGAGAGGGAGATGGCAAGAGGAGCGTGTCCAGCGTTGGGGATCTCGAGCGAAGGTGCACGCTCAGGTAAAGGGGAGGTAATGCACAGATTTAGTTTCTTGGGAGGGTTTCTTTTAGGGAAATTAGGGAGGAATATGGGGAGAAATCTAGGGTTCTTTGCAGGTGCGAAGAGGGGGTTTCTTGGGTCATTCTTGGGCTGATTTCCAAAGGAGATTGGTAAGCCAAGAAAGGGTAAATCTGTGTATGTATATTTATTTTCGCCAGATTTAATATAGTATATCCGAAGGTGAGTTTCTGCCATGGATGTAGGCCAATTTTTGGGTCGAACCACGTAAATGTGTTTTTGTGGATTGTGTGATTGACATGTTTATGTTTTTTGAATATTGGATCGGTGAACATATATTTTTCTTGTTCAGGATTAGCATACACGCACATATTGAAATAAACAGCTCTTCGTTTAGGTGTGATTGTGGTTGATGCTTAGGTAAAATCAGATTCTTATTATTTTATAATTGATTAAAGTCTGAAAATTGAATTAGCAATCAGCTGAATTACACACAACAAGTGGTATCAAAGCCTAGCTATATGATGGGGACTGCTACGTTTGAAATAGAAAAATTCATTGGAAAAAATGACTTTGATTTGTGGAGGATTAAGATGCTTGCCATCTTGGTATAGCAGGGGCTTGAGGAGGCTCTTCTTGGAGAAAAAAAGGGAGCCTCCACTTCACAAGAGGGGAAACTAGGTTTACGCTCCGCCGATAAAGTGAAGCGCGAAATCCTCCAAAAGGCACATAGTGCCATTATCTTGTCCTTAGGAGACAAAGTGCTTAGGGAAGTTACCAATGAGGATACGACAGCTAGAGTGTGGTCAAAACTAGAAAATTTGTACATGACAAAATCCCTAGAAAATAGACTTCATAAGAAGACTAGACTTTACATCTTTAGAATGACCCCTAGAACATCTATTGATGAATATTTAGATGAATTTAATAAAATTCTTTTGGATCTAGTTAATATTGATATTAGCATAGATAAAGAAGACCAGACAATTCTTTTATTGAGTTCTCTTGATTCCACATATGAAAATATTAAAGAAACTATGATGTATGGGAGAGAGAGGCTAACTTTAGAAGATGTGCAAGCCATTTTGCACTCTAGGGAATTGCACACTAAGTTTGAGTCTAAGTTAGGGTCAGAGGAAGGGTTAAATGTGAGAGGTAGGTCTGAAAAGAGGGATAAGAAAGGAAAAGGCAAGAGGTCTAGATCAAAGTCTAAGAGCAAAGCATTAAAGTGTTTCGCATGTCACAAGGAAGGACATTTTAAGAGGGACTGCCCTAAGAGGAAAAAGGTTGCAAATGCCACCACCTCTGAATCAAAGGGTAAGGCAGCTGTACTTTTAGATGGGTATGATAATGCGGAAGTGTTGAACGTCTGTGATAAAGATTCAGTAAAGGAATGGATATTAGATTCAGGATGTTCCTTCCACATGTGTCCATTAAAAAACTGGTTTGAGTCTTTTACATGCTTAGAAGGAGGTCATGTTATCCTAGGAAACAATAAGTCATGTAAAATATAGGGTATTGGGACTGTGAGACTTCTAATGCATGATGGGATTGAAAGAGTGTTAAGAGATGTGAGGTACATACCTGAGCTGAAGAGAAACTTGATTTCTCTTGGTAGCTTAGATAAGACAAGGTACACGTTTAAGTCTGAAGGAGGTAGCCTAAGAGTATGTAGAGGTTGACTGGTAGTGATGAAAGGGGTGCTAAAGAATGGGTTGTACACTTTAGTAGGAAAGATAGTGATTGGTGAGGCTTCACCTATCAATCATAGGGTAGAAAATTAGGTTTCCTTGTGGCATAAGAGGCTAGGGCATGTTAGCCAACAAGGCCTAAAGGAGCTGGAGAAACAGAGGCTCCTTGGAGATAAACTTGAGGAATTGTCATTCTGTGAGGAGTGTGTCTTGGGTAAGTCTACTAGGTTTAGTTTTAAGAAGTCCACTCACACCACGAAATAGACTCTTGATTACATACATTCAGACTTGTAGGGGCCTGCTACGGTTAGTTCTCATGGTGGTTTTAGGTATTTTCTGTCAATTATAGATGACTTTTCTAGGAAAGTATGTGTTTATATTCTAAAACATAAAAGTGATACTTTTGAAAAGTATAAAGAATGGAAAACTTTAGTTGAAACTCAAGTTGGCAAAAAAGTGAAAACACTGAAAACGGACAATTGATTAGAATACTTGTCAAATGAATTTTCTGAATTTTGTAAAGCTGAGGGCATTGCTAGACATAGTACTGTTAGGGATGCTTCCCAACAAAATGGACTAATTGAAAGGATGAATAGGACTATTCTAGAAAGGGTAAGATGCATGTTAGCCACTTCAGGTCTGCCCAAGACCTTTTAGGCAGAGGCGATGACCACTGTTGTATACCTTATTTATAGGTGTCCTTTCACAGCTCTAAATATTAAAACCCCTTAAGAAATTTGGTCGCGTAAACTTGCTGATTATCAGGGTTTAAAAGTTTTTGGGTGCGTAGCCTATGCCCACATTAGAACTGATAAATTAGAACTTAGGGCTATTAAATGCATTTTTATGGGATACCCAGAGGGTGTTAAAGGTTATAAGCTCTGGGTTGTAGAACTTGGAAAACAAAAATGTATTATTAGCAGGGATGTAGTTTTTAATGAAACTAAAATGGGGGGAAAACTAGAAAATTCAGATGAAAGTGTTAAGCACTTTGATACTAGTGACCTACAGCTTAAGGTGGAGCAACCCTCCACTTCTCATAGCCATTTAGAAACAGATGTTGTAGATTTTGAGGAGCAAAACTCATAAACAGAAACCTCTGAATTGAGTAAAACCTACCTTCTAGCACGAGATAAGGAGAGAAGGGTCATAAGACCTCCTCAAAGGTATGGGGAAGCTGGTATGACAGCTTTTGCTCTTTCTGTTGCTGAAACAGAAATTAAGGTGGAGCTTAGGACTTTTAGAGAGGCCATGGATAGTAAAAAGGCTGAAAAATAGATTCTTGCAATGCAAGAAGAAATGGAGTCTCTAAACAAGAATAAGACATGGGTGATGGTACCTAAACCGGAAAAAACAGAAACTTATAGGATCCAAGTGGATCTTTAAGAGGAAAGAGGGAATCTCTGGAGTTGAACCACCTAGATATAAAACTAGGTTAGTGGCTAAGGGATTTACACAAAGGGAAGGGGTAGACTATAATGAAATATTTTCCCCCGTTGTGAGGTATAGTTCTATTAGAATTCTATTATCCTTTGTTATTGTACATGACTTGCATTTGGAACAACTTGATGTTAAAACTGCTTTCTTGCATGGTACTTTAGAAGAAATAGTTTATATGCAACCTCCTGAGGGCTTTGATACGGAAATGAATAAAAATCATGCATGTTTATTAAAGAAATTTTTATATGGATTGAAACAATCACCTAGACAATGGTATAAACGATTTGATTCTTGCATGATTCAAAATGATTTCTGTAGAAGCAATTATGATGACTGTGTTTATTTTAAATCATGTGATAAATGTCATATATATTTGCTATTATATGCTGATGACGTGTTGGTTGCTTGTGGAGACATGGATATGTTAAATCAAGTTAAGTGCATGCTTAAATCTGAATTTGAAATGAAAGACTTAGGACAAGTTAAAAGAAAACTTGGTATGGATATAACTAGAGAAAGGAATAAAAAGCGTCTCTACTTGTCTCAAAAGTCTTATATTTCAAAGGTGTTGAAAAGATTTGGAATGAGTCATATTAGATCTACTTCTATGCCTGTTGCACAACATGTTAAATTGTTTAAAAAATAGTGTCCTGAAACTGAAAATGAGTCACTGTTTATGAATAGAATACCTTATACTAGTATGGTTGGTAGTGTAATGTATGCAATGGTATGTTATAGACCTGATCTATCTTATACTGTAAGTCAAGTGAGTAGATTTATAAGCAAACTTGGAAAACCACATTGGCATGCTTTGAAACAAATTTTTCAATACTTGTCTGGAACAAAACAGCAAGGATTAATATTTGGTAAAAGGGATATGCATTGTGAAATAGGGTTAAAAAGATATGTAGATTCTGACTATGCTGAAAATCTAGATACCAGGAATTCTTTGTCTGGTATGATTTTTTCTTTTTTAGGTAATGCTATTAGTTGGAAATCACACATGCAGTTGGTGGTAGCCTTGTCTACCACATAGGCTAAATATATTTCCATGACTGAAGCCTTTAAGGAGGCTATATAGATAAAAGGACCATGCCTAGTGCTAGGAATGTATAGTGGAACTGTTATAATTTATTGTGACAATCAAAGCACTATTCATTTGGTTAGGAATTATGTTTATCATGATAGGTTCAAACATATAAATGTTAGGCTGCATTTTGTGAGAGATATTATTTCTAGTAGAGAAATAGAAGTAAGGAAAATTTCAATGGAGGATAATCTTTTGGATATGATGATTAAAGCAGTACCCAAATCCAAGTTTGAACATTGTTCGAACTTGGTTAACCTTGGAAGTTTCTAGTGTTTGTTTTTCAGGAACCGCCATAGGAGATGCTAAGGAGGTGCAAGCGTCATAAGCTTGCCAAGGTGGAGACTTGTTGGAGTGTCAAGTTGAAGAAAAATCCTAGCTATTCATTTGATGGAAATATCAGACGGCTGCTGTGTCTTAAGCTGTTAAGAGGGGGGCATTGTTGTAATTTGATTTTTTTGTTTAGTTGTAAATGAAACAGCAGGGGCAGGGGTTTTTCTTCTTGCGGTTTTGGCAGCCTAAAAAACTTCAGCATAGAGTAGGTCTTCCCTTTTCTAGCCGTGAGAGACGTCTTCCCTTTCAGTTGCGAGAGTCTTTAGCAGCCGCGAGAGAGAGCACCTGCAGAACCGAGGGTTCCTTCAGTAGCCGCGCAGGAGTGTGTGGAGCACGCACGAGAGGGAGACAGCAGGAGGAGCGTGTTCGACGTTGGGTGTAAGAACCTGAATTTGTATTGTCACGACCTGCTTAATTAATATGATTTTTTTTCCACTGTAATAATTATCATACTCTGATACCATAACATTATCCTAAGCAGCGAGAGGCATAATACAAATAAACATTTCCATACATAATGATATACCATACTGTACAATACCAGAGTGCTATCATGTTTCTCAAAAGAATATATACATGTGTTACCAAATCCCCAAAATGGCCCTTAGCTAGTTAGGGCAAAAACAAAAACCCTCCACTGTACTCACTTTGCTGTTAGGGCACTACAGACGCCCCTCTACCTACAAGTCTGATCTGCTCGCCAACCTGATCACCTGAAAAAGGTTTCAACACTGGGATGAACCAACGCTCAGTAAGACGATATATTACTAGTTTGTGGCAAATGAGTCATCATATCATAAAAATTCGTTTCCATATAATCATGTATATTTGGATCTATAAATACAATACAAATCATAATATTCATTACCATTTTAATGTCATTTAACACATCTATATTTAAGTTACTATTCGAAATACTTCTAACATACATAAGTAATTCCCTTGTCTCTATAAATCAGAATATACATAATAATAATTGTAAACTTTTCCCTATTGATATCTGTATGTCATGATTTAACCCCTCATGACAAGGTTGTGCGGCCCGTAGGCGGGATCTACACTGGCTGGCCGACCAGGTAAATCACTATACTCCCTCAGTCAATCTGCCCACCTCTACCCATATCTGATGGGGAGTTTGTCCACTTCAAGGGCACTATGCGATCGACCTACAGCCTATTATTTGAATAGGCGGTTGCACTCTGTAAACTGTATACTGCATGTAGCTACGATACCGTGCTTTGTAAACTGTATGGTCCAACAGGGTCTGATACCATATACATATTCATATATATACTCTTTCACTATTCTCATCATGTTTTCAAAATTACCATAACGTTATCTTTTTGTTCTGTACATACTATAATTGTAGCATCTCGATGCCATCTCTGTATAATTGTCTATATATTCTGTAAATGCTCTATCTGTATACTTTGAATGTTATGGTAATAGAAAACATGACATGCTTTAAACTCTGTAAAACATAATACTAGAACTATGTAATCATAATATTGTATCCGTAATTCGTATAATCATGGTGTTAAAATCTGTAAAATCATGATACTGTAATTCACATAATCATAGCACTGAAATACATAAAATCATGAAACTACAACTCATAAAACATACTCCCATACTACATACCTATTCTTAAGCCACACCATACTTGAGTACATAATTTTCATAAATAAATATACTGCATAATATTTAGAAATTTCCTAGCATAACATATATCCCTTACCTTATCTCTGAAAAACCCCTACTGTACTCTAACCCGATACCCGCAGGGCCTACTACAAAACACCCTAAAACCAATATTTTTCAGAACTAAACATTAGTATTTTTCTGCCTGTATCATTTCATATAACTACCATAAGGCCAAAAGGAGACTAAAAGGCCTTACCCTGAATTTGGGATGATTTCCAACTTCGATTTCCCGACGATCCCCTCCGGTAGATGCGTAGGGAACTCCACCAGGAGCGTCATGGTAGCTTCGGATCGTCAATCCGACGACTGGTGGGGCCGAAAATGAAGAGAGAAGGGAGATAGAGTCGTAGGAGAGAGAGAGAGAGAGGAGAGAGAGAGCAGCGAGGGAAATGAGAAATATCCCAGTTTCTCGCCTTTTATACAGCTAGATTCGTCGATGAGACACGTCACCTCGTCGACGAGTCTTTCATAAAATTCATCGATGAAGCCCTGTATTCGTCGATGAAATTCAGACCGCCCTAGACCCTCTCTCGATATTTTCTCGTCGACGAACACAGGGCTTCGTCGCCGAAATCCTTAAGGCCTTCGTCGATGAAACCCTATATTCGTCGACGAAGCCTAGCAATTTTCTGAAATTTTGATTATTTAATATTATCTCCAAAATGCAATGTCGTTGATGAAATCTACGGCCTCCTTCTGTTTCTGTTTCTATTTTCTCTTCCTCTTATTATTAAAATATTATTATTCTTCGGGTCACTACATGTATTGTACAGGGTAATTACGTAAAATAGGAGTAAAGTATGGACTTCTGTAGACTTCGTCGACGAGGCCAAAATTCGTCGATGAAGGTAGTAGACTTTTTGTCGACGAAATTCAGAGGTTCGTCGACAAGAAAAAACCGAGGGGTTCAGGGAAATTTAAATATCAGGGTTCGTCGACGAAATTGCTGCCTCGTCGACGAAATCCCTGAAGACCTCGTCGACGAGAAGACCAATTCGTCGACGAAATCCCTTGGGTCAAAGGTCTTTATAAGGATATTTTGGGCTTGCTTCATAGCTAAGTTTTGGTTTTTTTTTTCTCTCTCTCTCTCTCTCTCTCTCTCTCTCTCTCTCTCTTCGATTCCTTCGCCATTTGTCATCGGAATAGTAAATCTAAAGTTACTGCGAGGATCAGCGAAGGATTCTCTACGTTTCTACTAGATCGGAATCTCGATTCGAGTGTTTTCGGGTTTCAGGCCAAAATCGAGGTAAGGCTCGATTTTCATTTCTTATTCGGTAAATATATAGCAGTACGGATTGTAAGTATGTTTCGTACTGTGGTTTGTAGGTTTCGGGGTCGCGGTTCATACTTTTGAGGACCGTAGAGTTCGGAGTTGGTTTTCGGGTTAAGGTAAGGGGATTCTGTTTATATCAGTCCATTTTTGAAATCAAGATCGGTAAGCTTGTAGGCTACGATCGTATGTATGTTTTGACTACTTATTTGGGGAAATCTATCGGGTAAAAATGTGGGATTTTCGGGTTACAGTTTCGAAAAAATTGGGGATTTCGGGTATCATCTCTACTTTGGTTGGAAAACTGCTTGTCTTATTTAAAACTGTATTATTGAGGTGACCGTAATCCATATTTGCATAAACTGTATACTTGGAATTGTAAACGATATGATTTGCCGTAAACCAAATAAGTGTGGTACACATGAATGTATGTATGTTGTTCCAGATATTTGTGAAACAGCTATGTGATGGTTTATTACTGTACGTTGAAATGTATAGGGACGTGAGTTCCCAAAATGATTCCAGGTTTTTTGAAATCGGGTAGTGGCGGCTAATTACCATACGCCGAGAGTGGCTGGCTCTATATCCAGGGTGTGAAATATCACTAGTATGATTCGGCTGGTCATCGATGGTGTGATCTACACCGTTTGTAGCAATGGATTCACTGTGGGCTTAGGTCATTGCAACGTAGTTGTCACGTGGCAATGTAATCGGGGTGAGACTAGGTGACCTTGTGTAGTTGCGTATGTAGCAATGGATTCACTATTGGGCCTGAGTAGTAGATCTTTGTAGTTGCATGTGTAGAAACGTAACCACTGTGAGACTAGGTGACCTTGTGTAGTTACGTATGATGCAATGGATTCACCATTGGGCCTTGATCGTCGCAGTGTAGTTGTGTATGTAGCAATGTAATCGCTGTGAGACAAGGTGACTTGGTATAGTTGCAAACTAGTGTGACGACACTAACCGTATGTATGTATGTTGGGTATCGTATGAATTGGAATGATTTTTGTGAAAATACTGGAACTGTATGGAAAAGTATGAAACTGTATGAATTGTTTCAAACTGTATCGTATGTATAATGTTATGATGTATGTAAATAACACTGGTATGTCACACACTGATATAAACTGCTTTCTTTCTTACTGAGAGGTGTCTCACCCCGAATGTACGTACAATATTTTCAGGGCCTTCAGGTAGCGGTAAGTAGCATCCTAGCGTCGGGAAGCAAGGGTATCGTAGCTACTGCTAGTACCTTCTAGGTACGAGTTTTGGCATCCAGGTTGTCAGGATGGTTTTGTAGACACCTGGGGTATGTGTTGTAATTATGAGAATGTATGTCCTAGTTGTATAGACTCTGGTATGATCTTGTGTATGTATAAAAGACCGTATTCGCTGCGTATTTGATGAGTATGGATTGATATGTGTATGTATACAGGGCAATCGTGTACCCCACGGGGTCGGACCTTCTTAATTGTAATGTATCAGGTATGTTTTAATTGATACAGAGACAGCTTAGGTTTTTAAATTCACCCCGGGTCCTATTTTCGGGTTCGGGGCGTGACAGCTTGGTATCAGAGTTAACCAGGTTGTTAGGTCTTGTAGACTTGATTAGGAGTATTGTTGAGTACATATCAGAGTATAGGATGTAGGGAATAGGTAGTGTTGATCGAGGGTTGTTCTGTTGCTAGATTGGGATTTGTCGACAGTATTCCGTGTTTTTCTTGGGATGACGATTCTAATAAAGGCAGGGTAGACCATTGTCGACAGGTCTGGGAGGGTTTCTTTTAGGGAAATCATGAAAGAATATAGGGAGAAATCTAGGGTTCTTTGCAGGTGCGAAGAGCAGGTTTCTTGCGTCATTCTTGGGTTGATTTCCAGAGGAGGTTGGTAAGCAAAGAAAGGGTAAATCTGTGTATGTATATTTATTTCGCCGGATTTAATATAGTATCTCCAAATGTGAGTTTCTGCCGTGGATGTAGGCCAATTTTTGGGCCGAACCACGTAAATGTGTTTTTGTGGATTGTGTGATTGACATGTTTATATTTTGCTGAATATTAGATTGGTGAACATATATTTTTCTTGTTCAGGCTTAGCATACACGCACATATTAAAATAAACAAGTTTTCTTTTAGGTGTGATTGTGGTTGATGTTTAGGTAAAATCAGATTCTTATTATTTTATAATTGATTAAAATCTGAAAATTGAATTAACAATTAGCTGAATTACACACAAGAAGTGAAAAATGATTTAATTGTTCTTTAGATAGTTTAAGATAACATCCTTATATAAATTGACGGAAAATAATTTATATAGTTGATTTCATAGGTCTTCAAATTTGTAGTTTTTGTAGGTTCTTAATAAATAATAGTGACACAATGTCTGTGATGTCAATTTGACATATAGCAATGAATAGAAATTTTACAAAACTAACATAAATTTTATTTAATACTTATAATTTCAAGAGAATATATATATATATATATATATATAATAGTAAATACAAATTTTACAAAACTAATATAAATTTCGTTTAATACTCATAATTTCAAGAGAAAAAAAATTGTAGACACGTTACAAGTCAAAATCTCCACTTCGACTATTTTCAAAACGAAGCCAGTAGGATTCATCCACGTGGTTTACCTCGTGCACTCGTGCTCTCCTAATCACTACTACGCTTCCAACTCTCCGTCCAATAAAATATTAAAATACGCTCGTCAATCAAATGGAACGGAAGAACAAATAAAGCTGATTCCCTTCGGGCAGGTCCGAACCCTAGAATTCTCTTCAATTACTTAAATTTCCCGCATTTTCTCTGTGAATTATTTCTCTGTGTCTCTTGTTCGCAGTAATTTTTGGTTCCTGTCAACTCTTCTTGAGCGATTGGGTCTGAGTGCTTTTAGATTTTAATATTTTTCCTTCGAAATCTCCGAGTTTTATTTAGTCCGAGGAGGAAAATCGTGACCTTGATTTCTGAGGCTTTTGAATTTTTTTGTTTTTGTTTTTTCGAGTAGAAATTTTAGATCTGAAGGAGAGATGGGTCTTAGGGTTTGGTGGTTGGAGTATCTTAATTAGGATTTTGAGTTGCAGTGTTTCGCAGAGAGTGTCTCTTGTGTTTTTCTTTTGGGTTGGGATTGGTCCGAGGCGTTGTTACTTAGCTCTGATTGTAGGAATTTTTTTTTTCTGTGAAGAAGTTTGATATGCAGTGACTGGGGAGGCGTCAGAGATATATCTGCGCTGCCAATGCCATTTGTTTCGTTTTTGGAGAATTTTTCGGTGCTTTTTGAGATACCGAAAAACTTAAAGTTAAAGCTCAATGTCTTGGGCAGGCCCGGAAGATATTTATCTATCCACTTCTCTTGCCAATTATCTCGATAGTAAGTTCTCTCTCTTACTTCCTAGTTTGACCTTAAAATACATGCCAAAGTTTCGATTTTTAGTGCTTTAGGTATTCAGTTTTTTTTTTTCTTTGAAGTTTTACTGCGCGTTGTTAAACTCAGATTCAGTCTTTGCTTGCTTTGGAACGTCTGGGTTCTTCGGATTTTTTATTCATGCTGTCAAGTTGGGCGGTGAACTTAGACATGTCACTCTTCACTTGAGTGTTTTTTAGCTAGGATGTTTTCTTTAGTGATGTGTGATGTTGGTGCATAGTTGTTTCTTGGGAGGCTATGTGATGCAGAACAGCAATTTGGTATTAGAGTCAAGAGAGGGATTGGAAGAGAAGTAGATAGGAGAAGGGAAGAATAAAAAGATAATTAGCATCAAGACTCAAGAGAGAGATAGGAAGAGAATATACAAGAGAAGGGAAGGAGAAGAAGAAGGAAGAAGGAAGAAGGAAGGGGGAAGAAGAGAGAGGCCGGAGGAGGGACAATGGGGTAAAACACACGTTCACCAATTCAATTTTCAAATTTACAAAAACTACCTCTTACGTAGCTTTAGCACCTACTTATAAGAAAGCATGAATCCCTAAAGATGCAGGAAATTACAAATAGACCCTTAAAAGACACTTATATTGCAAACCAACCCCAAATACAGACAAGCCTGCTACAAACTAAATGAAGCATTTGTCTTGTGAAAAAGATGTTCTTATCGTTTATTATCTCCAAATCTTTGATGAGGGGATTTTCTAGAATATTCCTTTTACCAGGAATGTGGCAGATTGGGAACTTCATGCACTCTTTGACTTTTCAGCAATCTTTATTATTTCCCGTACCAAAACACCCCTGATGAACCAATTTGGGCTTTGAAGGGAAATGGGGAATTCACTGTTAAATCTTTCTAGAAGAAGCTCTCTCCAATGGGAATAAATTGCAACAACTCCCCTTGGATTCATATTTGGAAGACAGTAGCCCCTTCAAAGGTTGCCTTTCTTGTTTGGGAGTCTTCACATGGAAAAATTGTAACCTTTGACAATCTACAAAAAAGGGGTCCAACTCTAACCAATAAATGTTTTCTTTGTATGGATGATACAGAAAATTGGGCTGACAGTAACCAATAGATGTTTTCTTTGTATGGCTGACGCAGAATCAATAAATGACACCCTTCTCCACTGCCCCTGGACAAGAAATTTGTGGGACATGGCTCTGTCCTTCATTGGATATCAGTGGTGTTACTGCAAATTTTGTGAGGGGAGATTTGGGCTTGGAAAGGCATCAACTCCACCAAGGAGAAGCAAACGGCTTTGAATCCCATTCCTTTTTGGTGTGCTTGAAAGTAAGAAATAAGAGAGCCTTCAAAGATTCAGTTATTCCACTTCAGATTTGCAAAGAGTAGTGAGTTGCTGATTTTTCGAGCTGGCATAGCAGGCATATTGTGAGTTATCATAATGTAATTCTTGATGTATGCAACACCCTACAGAGTGGATGACTTTTTGTACCACTGGGTGACTTCCCGTTGATGCCCAGCTAATAAAGATTTTCTTCATTGATACAAAAATTACTAAATAAAGGATGTGTAATGATTGCTAAATAAATTATACACATTTGGTTTTTGGACCCAGCAATCCCTTGATCTAATTCTTCTGAATTAGTTTCCAACAAAAGTCTACCCATGATATGGCAAAATTGATCTCGATTCGCGAATTTTGGAATACCTGAGGCAGCAAAAGAATGCTGTACAGATCCACTAAATGTGTTCTTTTAGCTTTGAAGAACCTTCAAGACAGTATATCTCTGGAAAATCCATCTTGCACCAATATGTTAAAACTCTGCAAATAATATGTGTGGTTGTAGTACATATATTGAATGTGACATATATTGTATCCCATATGCATTAACAATGCAATTCGTGTGAGTGTGATCAACATATATTGTTTACATGTGAAGCATATACTATGAGGTGCTTATAATTGCATTTGCTTTATTTTCAACGCACAATATTAGAGGAAATGTTTTTCTTTGGAAGAGCATATTTCCTGGGGAACTATAACTGTATAATAAATGGACAGCAATATTTAAGGTTTTTTTAGTTGTGGGAAACATTCTCATGTTCCATTTTTAGTTTCCCAATACATTACGGTCATTACCACAAAAACCTTTATTTTGTTTTTTTTTGGTTTGCAGCATTTGTGTAAAAAGAACTGGAAAAAATAGAAAGTTTTGGCAGTGTTCACTTGTGGAAAATAGTTTTATTTCCTTTTCCAATTATTCAAGTAATTACAAAAAAAATGCCATCTTATATAATTTTTGTAGAACTGAAAAACATGATGTCTCTTTTGTTTTTAATTGAAATCTAGAAATGAAAAATGAAATTTGTTTTGCACAACCAAACAAATCCTTTACTTTCTACCTTTTTAATACAGGTCTGGAAAACTGAAAAATTAGCTTGCATTTCTATAATTCTATTAAAAAACTCCAAAAGGAAAATGAAAACCATTTCCACAATTAAATAGGCCCTTAACTTCTTTGACTGACTGTGATTGATTTTTTGTGTGTTAGTATGTGTTCTTTTGGGGGTTCTGATTTTTACAACTGCTTTGCAAGTGTCATGTGGAGTATAGACAAAGTGGACTATGCATTTGTGTGCATGCATATGCATGGTCATTTCTTTTTGTTCTACATCAAATTTCCCTCAGTTGGGAAAAACTTGGTTTTGAATTTTGAAATGTCCAGGATAGAAAAAGAATGCTGAAGAGAGATTCTAAATGTATTCATTTAGCTTTAAAGAACCTTTAAGCTAGATCCTGGAAAATCTTTCATACAACTGTTAAATTTGTTAAGCTCTGCAAATACTGTATGTGCTTGGTGTACAGATAAATTAGATAACGTACTTATAGTACATATGGGGAATGTGCCATAAATAGTATCCTATAGGCATCACAGATGCAATTTTCAAGTATATACTAGACTGCTCTGTGTGGCTTAGAACTGCATTTGCTTTATTGTTAGTGCCCAATATTACGTGAAATGTTCAATCAGAAGACCACGTTCTTGAAGAACTGTAATAAATGTGTAACAGTATTTAACTTCTCTAACTGGCCAATGATTTATTTTTGTGTGTTGATATGTGTGCTTTTAGCATGCCTATGCTTCTTTAGTGTCATGTGGGGAAGAGACAAAGTGGACTCTATGCATGTGTTTGCTTGCATGTGCATGGTCATTTCTTTTCCTCTTTTATCCTTTTCATGTTGTCTTTTATCCATTTCTGTGGTTGCTCTTTGGCTCAGATGAAAATTATCATGTAATAATTTCAAGTACCTATTTAATTCCAAGATTGATTTTAATGCTGGTATAAATATTGTTGTGGCATCATTACTTCTGTTTTTTATTCTCCATCTAGTCGTTACTGTTCATGACTTCATGCCATCCTTTCTATGCTTCTCTGTGTTGTGTTTTTAAGTTTTTCTTTCATTTTCTTTTTACTGTTTTAGTTTGAGACTCATGTTTTGATTTAATGTTAACTTGCCGTTAATGCTTAACAGCACTCCTTTCATATCTATTAGACAAGGTGATGTGACTATTGTAAAATATACAGAAATCTGTGGATTTTTGTCATCAGAAACTGGCAGAAAGATGTGATATTAGCATTTTTTTTTTTTTCATTGGGTTTTTTCTTCACTGCTTCAAATTTTCTGCCTTTACATGAGAACTGCAAATACAGTGAAATACCTATATACAGAAAATATCAGTAGAATGTTAACTCTTTTACTTTTAAATATTTTGGGTGGGTTGTTAACTCTAGAATTGTGTGGCAATGTGAATTATTGTCTCAACAATGATGTGGGGTTATATGCTTATATTAATTTTACAGAAAAACTTCTTGTATTGCTGCGAGATGGCAGAAAGCTCTTGGGAATACTCCGTTCTTTTGATCAATTTGGTACCTTACTTTTATCTTGCTGTGCCCTTATTGTCCAATTGCATATTTTTAATAATTGATCAACTGAGGAATGCCTATTTTTCATATTGTATGCAGCCAATGCTGTCCTTGGGGATGCATGTGAGAGAGTAATTGTTGGGGATCTTTATTGTGACATCCCGTTAGGCCTCTATGTAATCCGTGGGGAAAATGTTGTTCTAATTGGCGAGCTGGTATATTGTTTTATTAGTTACCCCTCGTTTTTGTATATTTGAACATATTTTATTTCTTAAAGATTTTCTTTTGCTTGGTTAGGACTTGGATAAGGAGGAACTTCCCCCACGTATGTCTCGTGTCTCAGTGCCTGAGATTAGAAGGGTAATTGCCTTTTTTCTTTTTCTCTTTTTATATTTTTTCTTGCCTCACAACTTTAGTGACGATAATGACACTGTGATAAAGATAGCACAAGCTGTCACTCAAGGACCGAGCTTGTCCGCTTACTTGCCACTCCAATGTATCTCATTTTTAAAGCATATAATCTACTGAAGTGTCACCTTTTTAGTTTTTCATATTTTTTAGCATTGTACTGGGTTACTAGATCTACTTTCCACTTGGAGGATGAACAGTGAAAAACAAACAAATCAACAAAAAACAGAAATTAGAAATTATAAACAGTTCAAAAGGCGCCTTGCAGTGCTCTTAAAATCTGCGGGTAGCAATGCAAGAAATTCTTGTGGGGGGTGTGACTACTATTAAGGCCCCTGGGGTAGTCTATAGCAGTCTGCTAATCAGTCTGCGCACTTGTTTTCCTCTGATATGTGATTTATTGAGTCGCAACTGTGCCACACTAAATCCATGCATGCTTGGATAAAATTTGTCTTATGTAATGTTTGGAAGCATTGATTTCGAGACCTATATTTGAATTTTTTGGATTTGAATGCAAGTCAATATAATTTTATACTATATTTTGCCCATATTGTGTAAAGCCAAGTTCAAGTTACATGCTCCCGAACCCAGGTTCAGTGTTTTTCTTGAAGAACGGGCTGGTTGATATCTTCAGTAACTAGTAAAAGAATCTGTACTGATGACTATTTTTCTATGTCCTGAATTTTCCCAGGCTAATTGCAAGCCCTGTCTGATAGCCCACACTTAAGCAAACAATATATGAAAGTAATCACTTTTTAAAGTCCAATTAGAGGAGCTATTCAATGTTTATTGGCCTAACAGCAACATTGAAACAGATTGAAGTAATTGGATTAGAAGCAACATTGATGGGAATCTTATTTACGTAATCAAATTTGAACAAAAACCTTTGTTGAATATGTATATGGAATTACACAAAGTTTAACAAACAAACAAAAAAATAGTATAAAAAGCAACAAGAAACAAGAGAAGGAAATTAATTGAATAGTATATAATTGGGGAATTACCCAATTATGATTTTTTTAGCTGTTAGATGATTGTTTTAAGAGGAGTTGTAATTTATTACATGGTTTTGTACTAAATAGGATAGGAAGCGTGAGAGAGGACGTGTCATGTGGTAAATATGTTATCTTCCATGTCCAGTGTACAGTGGGGTAGGGACAGTTGATAGTAAATAGCATTTATTTTCTGTAAATGATAGGTGATGAATAAGAAACTTTGTTCCTCAAGATTTATGACTTATTTTGTATGCAAGAACGGAATGAAAATTCATCTTTATGATTTTACATATTTTGTCATATGAATTTTCATTTCCTTTCTCTCATCTCATTCCATACTAAGCATTGTGTTGGATGATTTATACTTCAGTTGGTGGAGTTTTGGACATTTGAATTGTGCCTCAGAGTTGCAGGATGCATATTTTTCTTTTGTTCTGTCTTCTTGACAATGGCATGTTATTATATTGTCTATAGGCACAGAAAGCAGAAAGGGAGGCTACAGATCTCAAAGGTTCAATGAGAAAGAGGATGGAGTTCCTCGATTTGGATTGATGTAGAGTTTTGACATCCAGTTCTCGTTGTTTTCCGCTAGGTCTTACCAATGTTGCCTGCAAATATTATCGCGGTTTATTGGTGCTGGGAGGTGTGATGTGGCCGAAGGTTTTTTGTTCTCTCTCCCTCTCTCTCTCTCTCTCTCCCTGCATAAATTTCTGTAACATTTATAAGGAATTTATCTGAAAATGTTGGAATGATGGGGCTTGAGTTTTGTGTTTAGTATTTCAAATGCCGCATTGGTGCTTATTCTCAATGTGGTACCATCAGAAGTTACGTGCAAAGTCAGTAGAAGCCCCATTGCCGTGTATTGGGATTGGAATCTCCATTTATTTCCATTGTTTGGTTGTTCAGAATGAAGTGGGAATCATGATTCTTTCGAAATGAGCATTCTCCTGCTGATCTTAATGAATATGTGTTTAATCAAATCGTCCAGGAATATAAGAGGGTGAATTTGTGAAATGCTTGGGAATGGCAGGGGCATTTTGAATGTCATACTTGGCCATTCGTCCAAATTATACGCTCATGGTGAGAGCAGAAATCTTCAGATTAAACCATCGCCTTTGAAATCATCTCCGCCTCGTGTGTACAAAAGTCGCTGCAAGTATTGTAGCTACTCATGGAGCCATGGAGGCTACTGTGTCACAGGCCAGTAGAATTCTATTACCTCAAGAATATTCTTTTTAACTTTGTAGGATATCCAATTGAAAAAATTAAAGCACGCCTGTGAGATGACAAGGTCATCAAGAGACATCTCAAAGGGAAAAGGGTATTGTGCTCATATTTCACAAGCACCAAAAGTCACCACTTCCCCAGAGGCGCATCATATGAACCTTGAGTAAGTGTACATTCTAATGAACATTTTTTAGTTGAAGCTATATGTGAAGCAACATTCTATGCTAGTTCAGTTTAGCATCCTTTGATTGCCCAATTAATACAATACAACATCCCATAGGAAGTTCAGGGGCATAGGATAAACATCTCAAAAATCTCATTTGAAAATTGTGTGATACTTCAATCTTTTCTCCCAAGTGTTTTCTATTTTACAAGGAAGTTCTGGATAACCTGCGTGGATGCGAAGGGCTTGCCTCTAGTTTTTCTCAAGTGTTTATGTTTAATGCTTGGTGTTGCAATGTTATGGAGAAGGGGTTCGGAATGGTGAGGGATAATAGAAATTGAATTTTGAAATGGAGTCGTCACTAACCTAAACTTTACCTTGGTTCAGTTAGAACACTTAATCTTAATTTATTTTATCATAATTGGGATCAGGAGTTCGGTTATACGAGGGGAAGGTACTAGTACCTCTTACATATCCATTCTACGAACGGTACTTAATTAGTTATGAATTATCTATAAATTAAATTTGATGGTTTTTAATTAATTTTTTAAAAATAAATAAAAAAAATATATTTAAAAAAAAATTAAAATTAATGTACAATTTAGGAATGTCTAATAAGACTTACAAATGAGAGGATCTTGTTAGATAATTCTTCCTTTAGTGCTGATATAAGTGAGATCCGAAATACTTTTTACCCTTTTTGAAATTATCGGGACACATAAAAATCAAGAAAATTATAAAAAATTATTTTTGAAAATATTCCTAGATTTTCAAATCCTCGTAAAAATTTTATAGAAATTTTAAAATATTTTTCTAAAATTTTTTGAGATTTTTAAAGATTTTTTAATTATTTTTTTGGGTATTTTTTTATTTTATTATTCATTTTAAGTCAAAATGACTCAAAAATATTTTTCTTGATTTCAAAAATTTTTTTTTTCAAAATTTTCCTGATTTTTTTTTTTTTTTGTAATTTTTTGCTATTTTTCTAACAATAACAAAACCAAATCTTATGTCTTACTAAGTGGGGTCAGTTATATTAATCATTTTCTACCAATTTATGCGATCATTGACCATTTCTTTTGACATATTCAGGGATATTAAATCCTTATTCACTATCTCCTCCCAAATTATTTTTAGTCTATCCCTACTCGTTCTATTGCCATGCATAGTAACTATCTCACTTTTCCTCACTGATACACTATATGGGCTACGTTGCAAGTGTCCATACCATACGATTCGTCCCTCCCTTATCTTAATTTCTTCTATTTTTTTTCTAATTTCTAAAAATTAAAACTAATTAAAAAATATTAAATAAAATGATATATACAATAAAAAAAAAAAAATAGTGAACCGGGTCGACCGGTTCATTTAAAATGAACCAACTTGAACAAGTGAGTGCCACTTGTCCACTCACAAAGGTGACACGTGACATTTTTTTGTTCTTTTTATTTATTTATATTTTTTAGAAGTACTGTAGCAAGGTGACGTTAGCACAACGTCACCTTGATACGTGTCACCACGACACATGTCACTCTTCGGTTCCTACCTTTTATTTTTAAAATTTTATTCTAAAAAAAATACATAGCACTTTAAAAGAATTTTTCTTACCTGAAACTACTATTGTAATGGGCTCGCTATCCGAGTCAGAAAATCAAAGTTATAAAACTTCAAATAACAAGTTGACCAATCAGAATTAGGAAGGGTCAATCATGAATAACCTGTAAAAAATTCAGTTCAATCGGACAAGGAATCGCCATCCGATTGTCTAGATCAAGCTAACTGCGCAAGCCTTCAATCTTGAAGTTGCTGCTGCAATAGGACTACTGTCTGAGCCACAAAATGTAAGTTTTAAAGCTCTAAATAACAATCAAACCGGTCAAAATTAAAAGGGATTAGTCATGCATAATTTGTAAAAATTGGAGTTTAATTGGAGGAGAAACCACTATCTGATTGCCTGGATCAAGCTGATTGCGTAGGCACCTCTAATTCTAAAACTGCTGCTGCCATGAGGCTGATATCCAAGGCGCAAAACCAACAGTTTAAAAACTCTAAATAACAATCTAAACAATCAAAATTTAAAAATGGTAAGTCATATACAATCTATAAATAATTCAGTTCATTCGAATTAGAATTCACCACCCGATCATTTGGATCAAACTGACTGCGTAGGCACCCTTGTTGTTGCAATGAAGCTATTGTTTGAGTCATAAAACCAAAGTTTTCCAAGCTTCGAATGTCAATCAGACTGTCCAGAGTGAAGAAGGATGAAATAGGCACCACCTGTTAAAATATTAGCACAACCGGACGAGAAATCACCCTCCGATTACCTAGGAAAAACTGACTGCGTAGGCACTCCCAATCCTAAATTTTTAGGAAAAAACACACTTTTTTTTCCCTCTTTCTCCTTCTTAACACGAAATTCTTCTTTTTTTCCTCCACTCTTCTTCTTTTTTTTTTTTTCTTTTATTCTTGATTTTTCTTTGCAAGTTTGAATTGCTCAATCAAATTACCAATTTTCTTTAATTAAAAAAAAAATCAATTGCAAAGCCAATTCCCAATCACCACTTATTTTTTATTTTTTCACATTTTTCACATTGCATGTTTGAAAATGATTTACAAATTGAAGACTACTTACCCCACTTCCATTCATTTTCTTTTTTAATTTTTCCAATGTAAAAATATGTTTTCCTTTTCTATGCATTTTTTTTTTTTGTATTTGTACTTTTTTTTTTGTATTTTTTTTGTATGAAATAAAAAATCTTTTTTTTTTTTTTTCCTTTGTAAGACCCTCGAACAAATTGGGGTGTTTACAATTGCCCCTATTTATAGGTTTTGTTACTGAAGATGATGAAAGGCATGCCTCTTATTATCTTTTAGTAACAAATCTATAAAGACAAAAGACACAAATTTTGGACTGGATCTTATATAACAAAAACCCCTACAAAAGAAAATATATGAATTTACAAAGATGCATGAATTCTGTGGCCAATTCATAGACATACCGAGTAAGGTGTGAAGTATTCTAGTTGATGGGAAAGATTACTACCACGGGTTTGGAAACCATGCCATGCACCACATGAGTAGCTCACAAATCTGGATGAAAATGACTACTCATATTCGAGAGCTAATGTCACATGTCTATGAAACAATCAAAACTACTTCGATGAGACTTTTCAGATTTGGGAACTATAAATACCAAAACCCTCTGAGATAAGCAAAACAATTTGAATGAGTCAGTGGTTAGTACAACTTGAATATGATTTGGGAACTCTAATCGCTGCAAACCTCCGAGGTAGCCGAAATATTTTAAATAGGTGTGACAACCCGAATAATGATGGGATTTAAATAATAAGAGGAGGGGTATTGGAAACGGTAACAGAAGGAGCGTTCGTCGACGACATTGCATTTTGGAAAGAAAAACCAAAAAGGAAGCAACAGGGCTTCGTCGACGAATACAGGGGATTCGTCGACGAGGGCTTTAGAAAATTCGTCGACAAGGACTGAATTTCGTTGACGAAAAAATACCGAGAGGCATTTTGGGCCGACTGAATTTTGTCGACGAGGACTGAATTTCATCGACGAAATTAATGAAGGATTCGTCGACGAATGACGTGGCTCGTCGACGAATCCAGCTATATATATATATATATATATGTAAAAATACGATTTTCAACTTCATTGTTAAGCTATCTTCACTCCCTCTCTCTCCTCTTCGGTGCTCTCTCTCTCTCTCATCATTTTTGGGTCATATTTACGCCGGATCGACAATCCAAAGTCACCACGATGCTCCTGGCGTAGTTCTCTACGAGTTTGCCGGAGCGGATCGTTGGGGAAACGAAGTTGAAAATCATCCCTGAGTTGAGGTAAGGCTTTTTAAGCCAAATTTGGTCTTGTGATAGTTATAGGAAATGATGTACGTATGAAAATATTGAAGTTTAATATTGGGAATTTTCAGTTTCAGGGTATTGATTAGGAAATCCTATAGGGGTTAGGCTAGGATAATTTAGGGGCTTTCTCAGTAGTTAGGTAAGGGAATTAACTAAATCAGTTATTTTCCATGCAAATTATTATTAATTATGAGTAAATCTATTTTTAGAAAAGCATATGTTATATTTGTTTATTACGAATGAAATGTACAATTGGGAAAATACTGCTATGATGATTAAAATGTATATGTATGTATAAGATGTCAGAAAACCACGATTTTAGAATATGAAGTATAACTTTTAACAGCACATGTGTGGCATGAATATTATTTTACGTGAAATGTATTATGATATGAAAGATTTTACGAGCAAAGCATGTTTTCAGGTATTATGAAAATATGAGTTATATTGTGATGATTTTGATGAATAAATGATAAATGATTTATTTTCAGAATGTATATACCTGAAAAGATTATGGCACGAGGCCATATATTTATGTTATCGGCACGAGACCGTATTTATGATATATTCGGTATGAGGTCGTAATTACGATATATTCAGTACGAGACCGTATTTATGATATCTTCGGCACGAGGCCATAATTACGATATATTCGGCATGAGGCCGTAATGATGTTATGTATGATCATGTATTATATGTTATCACAACCAGAATGTTAGTTTAGTTCAGTTCAGGGGCTCGGTACCGTAGCTTATAGATCAAATGTTTTTGATCAGATTAGTGCTAACCATCCCATGAGGGGGTAAGAGATGGATAGTCGATATGGCTTTCAGTAGAGTGTGGACGTCCACCTGGCAGTCCGGACTAGGGTGTGGCGGGCCCGTCGTACTTACAAACATATTTGACTCGACAGTGGTCGGCCAGCCATTGTCGGGTCCCGCCTTCGAGCTGCACAACCCGTTATAGGGGGTAATACATTACACCAGCTAGCTATTCATCATGGGTATATTTTCACTATTACAGTTATAACAGATGTTTTATGTATGTTATGATTTACTAACAAATATGAAATTATATGATTATCCAATATGATATGATGAATGTTTATAGAGTTATGAAATGTACTGTATACGTACAAGTGCCTTAAATATTCATGTTGTCACACAGTTGTATTTAGTTTATTTTCCCTTATTGAGAAGTGTCTCACCCCCGAATATTAAATGATTTTTAGGAAACTCAGAGGGACCGGCGGGTCGTGACCGTCGTTGAGTTTACTAGGCTACCCATTAGGAGGGTAAGCAACGTGCTAGGATCATAAATGTTTTTGATTATGGGATCCTAGATGTATTTTGAAATATTTTTGAAGAATGTAAATATATACAGTATTTTGGGAATGTAGATAACTCTGATATTATGCTTCTGGTATTATGTTTCAAGGTTGAATGATTGAGATTTTATTTTACTGTTGCTTAGGTTTTCACTATGATTGATAATTGTCCCCATTACCCATTGGTTCGGGTTGAATTTTCCATTCATTATATTACATTTTATGTTAAAGGAAGTTAGGGTCGCTACAATAGGACTATTCAAACTTTGGGAACTATAATCGCCACAAACATCTGAAATGACCAGAATAAACGGAAGATGACTATTTAGATACTTAACCTCTGAGATAACTAGACTATTCGGACACTTAACCTTCGAGATAGCCAAATTATTTGGATACTTAACCTCCAAAATAGCCTGAATCTTTTGAAGATGACTATTCAGATACTTAACCTCTGGGATAGTAAGACTATTTGGATACTTAACCTCCAAGATAGCTTGAAACTTTTGAAGATGACTATTCAGATACTTTACCTCTGAGATAGCCAGACTATTTGGATACTTAACCTCCAAAATAGCCCTAAGCTTTCAAAGATCACTATTCGGATACTTAACCTCCGAGATAGTTAGACTATTTGGATACTTAACCCCCAAAATAGCCCTAAGCTTTTGAAAATGACTCTTTGGATACTTAACCATCGAGATAGCCAAACTATTTGAATACTTAACTTCCAAAATAGCCTTAAGTTTTGGAAAATGACTATTCAGATACTTAACCTCCGAGATAAACAGACTATTTGGATACTTAACCTCCAAAATAGCCCTAAGCTTTTGAAAATGACTATTCAGATACCTAACCTCCGAAATAGCCAGACTATTTGGATACTTAACCTCCAAAATAGCCCTAAGCTTTTGAAAATGACTATTCGAATACTTAACCTTTGAGATAGTAAGATTATTTGGATACTTAACCTCTGAAATAGCCCTAAGCTTTCGAAAATGACTATTCGGATACTTAACCTCTGAGATAACCAGACTATTTGGATACTTAACCTCCAAACTAGCCCCAAGCTTTGGAAAATGACTATTTGGATACTTAACCTCCAAGATAGTTGGACTATTTGGATACTCAACCTCCAAAATAACTAGACTATTTATTTAGAATTTGGGAACTATAATAGCCACAAATGTCTGAAATAACCAGAATAAATTGAAGATGACTATTCGGATACTTAACCTCCAAGATAGCGAGAACATTTTCTTTGATGATGACTATTTGAATACTTAACCTCTGAGATAGCCAGTGCATTTTGAAAATGACTACTTGAATTAACGAGGTAGCCAAGGAAACTTGAAAATGATTGTTTGGATTTCTAATGCCCCAAGCATCATGAGATGGACTGAACAATTTGGAAGTGACTACCTAGATTTGTGATGCCCCATGCCCTTAGTAGAATGCAAACCGTTCTAATTTATGAAAGACAAATGAATTGGATGGGTAAGAATTGGATTGAACAAAATTTACACACGAAAACTTGTATGACATGATCATGAAGATGTATGATATGAGGACACTTCCTAACTGTACTCATGCCATGATTTTTACAAAATGCAAATGAATGGATGTAATGTATCTAATGCATGAAGATGCTTGAACCTTCCTCTTCAAATATGCCAATGCCTTATCCAATGAACAGACGAGCCTATGAAATTTAGCCTAGGTGTGTCTCCATTTCCCTCACCAATTTTCAATCTAGAAAGAAATTTATGCTTTATCAATGATGCCCTAATATTTCTGAGTAGAATATATCAATCACATCCCCTAATGTGAATGTCCTATAACTTGACATGTCATCTGCCCTAGTTGACTTGTGATTGATCATCTTCATCTTGAGATTTTGAAAATATTTTCTAAAAATTTTCTTAACAAGAACTTTCTTGAAATTGTATTGTTAATGTTTTAAAATCAATTTGAAATTTAAATGAATAAATATGCAATCAGTTAACACAATCTCATTAAGGATATGAACGAAATGCTCAAACTTGTTTGGCTTTTATTTGGTTTTCTTTGCTTGTTTAAAAGGAAACAATCCTACCAGTACTTTGACATCGATGTAATTTTTCTGCTAACTTAGAAAATCGCATCAATAGACAATCCCCACGGCTTTTCCTTTCCTTCTCATTTTAATCAATTTCCTTTAGCAATCAACATAACTCCTCCAAATGACATTAACAAAATGTAGGCTAAGGATTTGGGTTTCAACAAAAATAAGGAAACTAAAGCTCAAAGACCCCTCCCCAAAATGACATTCATGCCCCTAGTATTGACAAAGGTTTGACCGAACTTGCTCTTTGAAGAAACTGCCTACGTACCTTATTAGGATTAGGTCGTAACGTAGTTTAAACCCTAGATGAGCTTGACAATTCATTAGAAGTATTGGCACATACCAATCAAGTTAGGATTTTTTTTAGATCATAATGTAGGCTAAGGATATTGGCTATAGAAGAAAATGATTTAATAAGGCTCAAAATTATTTTTTTTTCAAAGGTAACATTGGTTAAGGATCACCTATGAAGTATGTCCCTTATTTTCCTTTATTTTTCTTTTTTCTTTACTTTTTTTACTACATCTTTTGCTTTTCCTTTGTGAAGGAATCTTAGCTCCCCTTTTATTTGGGATCCATTTGGGACTAATCCTTTTGAAATTGTCCTAGTCTGGGGTGTGATCTTTTGATGGGTTATTCAAGAAAAAAAAATTAGGCTCAAAAGGGTTAGCAAGAGATTTCTTCTTTGTTTTTTTCCCCCGAGTAGCAAAAAAATAGTCTGCCATCCTTTTGGTAGTAGCCATTGCCTCAAATGAATTGTTAAACATTAAGAGACTAAAACCCAAGTTAAATTTCTGGTAAATTGATTTTTAAGAAAAAAAAACTAGTTTAAAATTCAGGCTCAAAGGATTAACAAATGATAAATCAATGTTTGGTTCTTTTAGGAATACTAGTTGACCAAAGATAACCACCCCTCATTTGATCGGAACGCAATCATTACACCCTTAAGACACAAATCATTATCTAGATAAAGAATTGAGAGATTTTGTTCGTTAATTTCATCATGCCACATTATATATCAAGCAAAGTATGATAGAATTTGACGAGTTGTCTCCATATACTTCTCCTGATAAAAATGCTCATAATTTGAAATCCATTTCCCCTAAGGTTCCTTGTCAAAATCTTCCTCTAGAGTAGTTCATCCTTTTAAAACTACCAATGACACATTATTGAAGTGGGGTCCTTACTAAGCTCCAGTCTTAAGGCTTTTTTTTTTTCTTTTTCATTTCTTTTTTGTATTTTTTCATTTTTTCCTCATTTTTTTTTGCCTTATTGAATAGATTCCCAAAACCAATTATTGGGTCCAACTCTTTTGTACTGGAAAAATCATTTCCTATATCACTGCACGAAATACAAGTAAAAATAAACAAAATTTGGTGAAAGGTGATAGTCAAAGGAGGATGTGATGAGATGAGACTAAAATGCATTTTATTTCATTTAAATTAAAAATAATTCAAACAAAACGAATTTTTGGAAATTATCATTTTATTGACAAGAATGAAGGTTTAGCTGATTCTATCACCACTGGGTATTTGAGATAATGCCCAGTTTTTCACCATCACTTTTGTATCTTGTTGATTCACCTTCGAAGTTGGCAACCAACCAATACTCCAACTGAACATGGAACTCTATTTAGAGAAGCATCCTTTTCTTTTGGGCATTACTTCTTTTATAAGGATGTCCTTGTGCTGCTTGCACCTACTCATCTTTGTTTCTGTCCATTTCTTCCTTCACAATTCCCTACCCAATACTAGGATTGCTTATTCTTCCCATCTTAAAGGCCCCTTCAATTTGCTCTTCGGTGATTACCAAATCGAAAAAATTATGGGGAGTGCTTCTAATAGGATGACCAAAATATGGATCTTTGAGGGTGTTGACAAATAAGAAATTGCTTCCCTATCCTCAACCAGATGATGAACCTATGCTGCCATTTCTCTCCAACGGTAAGTGTACTCCTTAAATGTCTCATTCACTTTCTTTTCCATATTCTACAGAGTTAACCTATCAGGAGCCATTGCGATCACATGCCTATACTGAGCTATAAAGGCCTGAGTTAGGTCCTTCCAAGTACGAATCCTTCCTTGGTCTAGCTGAACATACCATCTCATAGTTGCCTCAGTCAAACTATCTTGGAAACAGTGAATAAGTAACTTATCATTATCAGAATGTGCAACTATTTTTTGACAATACAACTTCAAATGAGTTAATGGACATTTGGACCCACTAAACTTCTTGAAATTCGGGACCTTGAACTTTAGGGGTAAAATTACATTGGGAACCAAGCACAAATCGAACGTGTCAACTGATCCAAACACATTTGTTTCCTCCATTACCCTTAGGCGTTCCTCCAGCACTTCGTATTTACGGTTGAACTCCGAGCTTGGAGTGGCTCACTCTAAAAATGAGTGGCGCAAAGGCTATCCCAACTATAGGAGTTCTGTCGCGTAATAATTAGCCTCAAAAGACCAGATCATCTCCTCGGGGAATGCAGATTAATTTCAAACTTGCGTAAAACAAAAAAAAGAAAATAAGAAAACAATTTTACTAAACACAGTTTAGATTCAATTTCTTGGGTTGGGTACTAAAATCAAGGGAACAAACTAAACTACCAACAAACTATTGCAACAATAAAATAAGAGACAACAAATTAAAAAAACAAATTTAACTAACTATTACTCATTCAAGACACTTAAATGATTGAACAATTATAAATAAAGAAGCAAACTAATCTAATAATATGACAATAAAATAAAATACAATGACACTAATTATGTAATGCCCCAAAAATTCTGCTATATTAATTTTTTTTCCACATAATAATAATAATAACAATAACTCTGATACCATAAAACATAAACTAAATCAACCCGGACCCCAAAGGAAACCGGGGATATACTTGTCCATACATACATGACAACTATGCAGCGGAAACCATGATTTATTCAACCTTATATACAATACTAGAGTTTTACTGTAACCAAAATACATTTACATCCTAAAAAGGACCATAAATATCCTAGGGTCATACCCCAAAAATCCATCTTGATCTCAAACCAACTACTTACCATTCAGGCAGGGTAGCACTAACAGCCTCTTTTATCTTGGAGCTCGCTTTACTCGTCTGTCTAGGTTTCCTGAAATGTTTGTATTGCTAGGGTGAGACACCTCTCAGTAAAAGAGATAAACTAATATCAGTGTGTGACAACATGAGTATTATTGTGTTATAAACATATATTGTACATGATAAACCGTATCAGATAAGTAAGGAAAATCTGTACATAGTTTATCTATATTTGACAAATCAAGTAAAACTGTTCTGTATAAGTCTGAATAAATCATATTTCAACATAACACATTGTGTCATACTAAATTACTATATACGTACAAATCATCTGTTATATCTGTATATTACTGAAATCATACCCTAGATGGATAGCTAACTGATGTCATGTATTACCCCCACATGATATACGTATATATGCAAAATGTTATGATTGATATGATAATTAATGATATGAGATATCCATGTATCACAGTTTCAGTATATGTTATATGATATCAGAACCTGGTTGGCATGGTCTAGGCTAGCACTTGTACGGTACCGTTGCTATGTGTCCATGGTCTTTGTGATCATGATATCTGTGTTAACGTCGCTGTACGGAGTGGTGTGAGATTGGATGGTCGATGTGGTTTTTAAGAAGCGTGTGAGCACCCCTGGTGTACGAACCAGGTCTGGCAGACCCATCAGACTTACATACTGTATTTTTGACTTGGCAGTGGTCGGCCAACCATTGTCAGGCCCCGCCATCGGGCCACACAACCCAGTCATATGGGGGTAATACATGACAACAACCAGCTAACCTACTAGGAATGTTTTTTTGTGTTATTATTATTATATGAGATGAGATATGTTTATGAAAATGTAGTATGTTCTGCCATATTTTAATGATATATATGTTTTCCCAGATTTGACAAAACAATACTGAATATGTTATGTATGGTATATGTAGAACACGGAATACTCATGTTGCCACATACTGGTATTAGTTTATTTCCCTTACTGAGAGGTGTCTCACCCCAAAATTTTATAAAATTTTTAGGAGCCCCAAATAGGAGAGCTGGAAAAGCCCCACTGATCTAGTGCTATTTATCTACCCTTTTTGAAGGGTAAGTTTTTGTAGGGATAGTTAGATTTTGTGGGAAATGTTCCTAGATCTTATTTTTGGGATGTATATATGGAAATACAGTGGATATAGTGACTCTGATGTTTATAGTAATGTGGTCGATGTTTCCGTATTTATAATATTGTGATTGTATGTTTCTTGCTGCTTAGGCTCCCGTTTTGTGTTCTAATGTATCCGTGGTACCCACGGGTCCAAGTGAATTATGATCTGCTGAGCTGGGATTTATGATATTGATTTTATTATATTTTGAAAAAAAATGTGAAAATTAAGTAGGTCGTCACAGTTTGGTATCAGAGCCTAGGTTGTTAGGTTTTGTAGACTTTAGAATGCAGCGGAAACAATACCAGAGTTTAGGAAATGATTTGAGGTTTTGTTCTACAGTCTAGAAGCAGGACTTCAGTGGTAGTTTCTATATTTTTCCTAGGATGGCGATTTCAGGAAAACCATAGTAAGCTATTGTCGGGTTGTGTTCCCAGAATGTAGGACTGGGGATTAGAAATGAGTTAGAGATGTTGAGATAAGTGGTGAGGATAGGTGGGTAAATTATGAGGATAGAATTTATAAGTTGTGTTTGTTGTTTCCAGGATGGATCTAGGAGGAAGTAGTGCCCATGTGAGTGGCAGTGATGGAGCAGGGCCTTCGGATGCAGTTGAGACCGACTTTGACGTGGTATTACGTAGCGTGGCTCAGCAGGTTATGGGTACACTATAGAAAAGTTTACGAAGATGAATCCTCCGGCGTTCTCAGGTGAGGTTGATCCTATAGCCGCTGAGAAGTGGATGCAGGTATAGCGACTAGTTCAAAACCATCACTAATAACCTTATTTTTTGTAGTAACTCTGTCTATATACTTTGTATGTTATGGTAATAGGAAACGTGGCAAACTATAAATACTGTTCTGAATAAAGCTGTAATATACTGATCTGAGTAAAACTATAATATACTATTCTGGATAAATATCTTTGATATACTGGTTTGTATAAAACTATAACATACTGATCTGAGTAAAACTGTAATTTACTATTCTAGATAAATGTATGTGATACACTGATCTGTATAAAACTATAACATACTTATCTGAGTAAGACTGTAATATACTGTCTATATTTGTGTATTCAGTATAGTATGATATACTGCAAAAACGATATAAGTTTTTCATCACATAAATATCTACTCAGGCCACACAAGTATTTAAAACTCATATTTTGTAAAAATGGGTAATAAGCTGGTATATACATATATGTAAAATTTCTGATAACATTATAAAAATTCTTAGCATAGCATATTTCCCTTACCTTGTCTCTGAAAGGTCCCTCACTGAACTCTAACCTTACACTCGCAGAGTTCTCCACTCAACACCCTAAAAATAACATCCCTTAGAACAAAACATCAATATTTTCTTACCCACCACATTTCTTATAACTACGAGGAAGGCATAATCTGAATAAAATGCCTTACCCTAGATTTGGGTTGAATTCCAAACTAACTTATCCCACGAACAGCTCCTGCAGACTTACAGAGAACTTCGCTAGGAGCGTCATGGTGGTCTCGGATTTTCGATCCGACAAGGAACGAGACTAGGATCGAAGAGAGAAGGAGGGAGAGGTGTTTTAGAGAGAGAAAAAGTGATTGCTGCACCAAATTCTGCAATTTAATCCAGGTTTTCACTATTTATAGCCTTGGATTCATTAACGAGACACGTCATCTCGTTGACGAGTCTTTAAGGAATTTCGTCGACAAACTTCCTCTCTCGTCGACAAATTTCAGACTGCCCCAAAAACCTCTCTTGGTATTTTCTCGTCGATGAAACCTGTCCTCGTCGACGAGCTCCTCTTATATCCTCATTGACAAATCCCCTGTGTTCGTCAACGAGATGCTGAAAATTCTTCAGGTTATTACATTGGATCCCCAAAGAACTCCCTAAAAAACCCTAGCTCCCTTTCTATTTAACCCCCTAAATCCTACGGCCAGCTCACCCTAAAAGCTGCTGCCTTCTCTTTTTCTCCTCCCTTTTTTTATTCTTTCTTTCCTTATCTTTTTATTCCAACCAACCTCCTGAAGCTCCAACTCACAGGCTTCCCTTGTTTTCAATTGCATACTACTAGCGCATGGGCCTTACGTGCATGGCCTATGCACGTCCTCTCTTCTTCAGCTCACACGACCTCTCTTTGGCTTCTTTTGCATGGCCCATGCAAATGCATGAGCCTTTCCAATCATGGCCTCCTTCACAGTTCCAGCTCACGTATGCCCACTTCCTTTTCACATGCATGCGTGGCCCATGCAAGCATGGGACTAATGTGCTTCACTCAAATTTTTTTTTTTATTTTTAACTCTTTTTGATTCTTCTTTAAATTTCCAAAAAGGCCCACAACAAAGATAGAATAAAAATTCAAATATAGTCCAATGTTTAAAAATTGAACATAATTAGGCATTTAATCAAAATTGTAATACTTAAGTAATGCATTTAAAGACCTAAATACACAACTTTGACGCATAATCATGGAGCTCTCTCCTTGACTGTTTCCCTAGTTGCTCTTTTCTCTTCAGCATTTGGAATCACAATTGGTGGTGTCCCCAATGATGGGAATCCTGACAGTGGTTACAGTTGGGATGAATGGTGGTGCGCTTGGACTAGGACCATGTAACGACCCGAAAATTTAACTGCTAAAAATATAAAAATGCTCTCTGATACCACACACACACACACACACATATATATATATATATATATATATATATATATATTGCAACCTGCCCTAACTAGGGAGTCCTGTGTGCACCTGTCATTACTAGAATTATAACTATATAGTGGAAGGAAAATTCCTCAAACATATTACTAGAGTTCTAACTGTTCCCAAATACATACATACAACTACGTGTCTATAAAATACAATCCAACAAAAATAACAAAATGTAACAGTTGGTGGCTCACCAGCTCTGTCTATCACCCCTAAAAGTCTAATCCCTGCCCCGTAGTAAGCTAAGCACGGTTCCCTAAAGGACTTGAAAAATGATTTGTATAATGGGGTGAACACTTCTCAGTAAGACATATTATATTATTATCCATGTGTGGCTAGCATGAGTTCCCGTGTGAATATAAAACTTCCATTATTTAACTGTATATGAAATGATATTTAAACTATATTGTCAGCTCAATATAGCCCATAAATAGTAATTTGCCAATATATGCATAAAAGATACAACGTGGTCTATTGAATTAGCGTTGTCACGCTATTACATACTCATACGACATGCTTCCCCCCATGACGGGTTGTGTGGCCCGAAGGCTGAACTCAGCATATGGTCGGCCGACCATAGCTAAGTCAGAAAAGGTAGTAAGTACGATTGTGCCTACCCTTAAGGGTCACCCGGCACTGCTCCGAATGTGGCCCTCGGAGTTGCCTCGAGGTAGTACTGTACCCAAGTCTCCAATTAACTATCCCGTATCACGCTTCCATCCCCGTGTGATTACACTCACTTCCAATTCATAGCTACGGTACCGTGCTCATAATATTACATCTTATATCCACAGGGTTCTTAAATCATATATGGCAATTTACATAATAAAACTGAAATCATAATTCATTTTTATAAATCTGTATAAAACATAAGTTGTTCGTTATTTTATAACATATCTGTCATATCCTGCCTTGGTATAAAAAACGGCATATCATAACCCGACCTCTAGCCATCATATCACATCGCGGCTTATAGCCATCATATCACATATCGGCTTATAGCCGTCATATCACATATCGGCTTATAGTCATCACATCATACTGTGTAATATTAGTTAAAATATTCTGTCCATATATGCCATTTAAAAACTGTTCTCATGCCACACAATTTTTATCTGATAAACCATAAATAAAATACACTAGCTGGGAAATATACAAGTTGTTGAAAACAGGGGTATGAGCATCTCCAAGGTTTTATTTAACTCAAACTACATATTTTATTGAAAATAGGAGATGTTCAAACTATTCACGTTAGTTTTCCCCAAAAACGTATAAAAGTCAAAACAACCATTTTTATTACTCGATTTGTTCAGAAAATCATATATACTATTTCTGTAAACATAAATTGCAATTTAATCGGTCCACATTTTAAAAATAACTGACATAATATAATCCCCCTACCTGTTCTTGAAGAAAATGCCTAAAACTTTCGAAACCACGAAAACCTAACCGCATAGATATCGACGACCTACGTGGTGGGAGAAGGGAGAGAGGACCGGAGAGCACTTGTGGAGACTTCTTGGGCTAGAAAGAGAGAGAGAGTCAAAACCCTAACTTTGAGAGAGAGAGAGAGAGAGAGAGAGAGAGAGAGAGAGAGAGAGAGAGAGAGAGCAAATGAAGGTTATGAAAGAAAATGAGTAACTTAGCCCTTAAGTAAGCAAGCCTGCAGGAAAACCGTCAACGATTTTTCTGGGTTCGAAAAAACTGTCGATGGTTTGGCCCTTAAACAGCTCTCGTTAGTTTACCTGTAGAAAAATCATCGACAATTTTTCTGATCCTTACGAAACTGGCGACGGTTTGGTCTTAGACAAACCCTTTTTCCTCTTTTCTTTTCCTTTCTCTTTTATTTTATTAATTCCTTTATTTTCTTGGTTTGGGTTTCTACAATCTCCTACCTTATAAAAATTTCATCCTTGAAATTTGCTCTCGAAAATTGCTAACTAATCTCCATCACATCCACTGAATGATTACTCATTCATTGATCCGACTCTAGGAAGAGCTGGTGGTCACCCACATAGCAGTCCCGTCCCAAATTTATTAAATATCTTCACTTGTGGTGGAGGAATACCGTGGTTACACATAATTTCTTGGGAGATTACAATACTTATACAAAACTCTCCCAAAGACCAACCATATACTAAAACAGTAAACAACCGATAAAGCTAAACAAACCTACTCAAAGCAACCTATATACAAAACCATACTTACCTACTATTCTCCTTACCTATCTAGCGCTGAGCCTCTCTGAATAGCTATGGATACTTCTGACATATTTTTGTCTCTAATTCCCGTGTTGCTTCCTCCATTGCATGATTACGCCAAAGTACCTTAACAAGCAAAATCCTTTTAGTATGTAGCTTCTGCTCCTTATGGTCTAGGATCTGTACTGGTATCTCATCATGTGCCAAAGTGCTCTTGAGCTCCAAAGACTCATAACTGATCACATGCGAAGGATTCATAACGTAATTCCTTAGCATGGACACGTGGAACACGTTGTGAATACTAGACAATGCTGGGAGTAATGCTATATAATCTCGAATGACTGATGTATTTAGGGCTTAGCTTCCCATTTTTTCCCAAATCTCATTACCTCTTTCATCGGAACAATCTTAAAAAATATCGCATTACCTATCTCGAACTCCAGCTCTTGTCGGCGTATATCTGCATAGCTTTCTTGCCAACTCTGTTTTGTCTTAATTCTTTCCCAGATAAGCTGAACCTTCTCAGAGGTCTGCTAAATAAGCTCTAGCCCCAAAATCTGCCGCTCACCAACCTTGTTCCAGTACAACGGAGATCGGCACCTTCAACCATACAGTGCCTCATACGGTGATATCCTGATACTGGCCTAATAACTGTTATTGTATGTGAACTCAACTAATGGCAGATATTTAATCCAACTACCCCAAAAGTCTAGTACACACGCCCGTAGCATATTCTCTGAGATCTGAATGGTCCTCTCTGACTGACCATCGGTCTGTGGGTGAAAAGCTGTACTGAAAGTGAGTTAAAATCCCAATGCTTCCTATAGAATCTTCCAAAATCTAGAAGTAAACCGATGGACACAGACACCCCATGCAATTTGACTATCTCCTGCACATAGAGTTCTGCCAGCTTATTCATGAAATAACTGACTTTAATTGGAATGAAATGAGTAGTCTTCGTCAGTCTGTCAACAACTACCCAAATAGCATTATGTCCATGACGTGCCGATGGAAATCCCGTGACAAAGTCAGATGTCCTTGAGTCAAGTTAAGGAACTCCTCCACTTTAGCAACTCTGGTAGTGGTGGAAATGTATTGATTGAAGAAAATCTCTCTAAAGTGATCCCAAGTCAGTGTTGCAGTACCGAACTCTGTTCCTCTAGTAGCTTAATAGCCAACCACCATCACTCAGCCTCTCCTATCAGCTTAAACATGGCGTAGAGAACCTTTTGTTCATCAGTATATAGCAGCACTGCCAAAATCTTCTCTATCTATTGCACCCAATTCTCAGTTACGATTAGATTGGCTCCTCCTAAGAACGATGGGGGGTTCATCCGATTGAACTGATCGATGGTACAACCTAGGTTAGCGATAGAACAGTTTTGTCCCCTAGAACTCCACATAACCTCAGCCATGAATTGCTGAGCAAAGTCCTGAATCATCGATGTAGAACCATTGCCGTCCTCCTTTGACATCCCCTCGTTACTACTTCCTCCAGCGTTCGTATTATCATCCTTGGGATCCATACTGAAGATATAACTGAAATGAATTTTGAATTTTAATATCTTAACATGTTTGGTGCATTTATAAACACTAAAAGACCCATTTTATATCTCAATTCTCAATATAAACTCCAAACATCCAACATAGTCACAAAGCCATCAACGGTTTTATTGAGACCCCTGAAAACCGTCGATGAAAAACGTGAGATGAAAATCTCGAGAGCCTGTTTTGAGCAAACCGTTGACAGTTTGTGAACAACCCCCGAAAATCGTCGACAGTTTGGCACCAACCACCTTTACTAATCCTTCTTCCTATACACATTTAATAAATTTAAGTACTAGGCCTAAACCATCACCCTCAAATTACGATGTACTCTACCAACTTGATATTCCCTTTCAAAATTTCAAGTTCCAGTATCTGCTCGGAAACAAAATCGTTGATGGATTGTCATGGTTTTTCTGAAACCGTCATTTCAGGAAAATTATAGACGTCCATCAAGGAAATTCTGCCCCGAAGCTATGAAACCAAAACTCAAAATTCCTACTTGTATCCTATCTCGAACGTATACTCTGGTAAGATCACCTGACAAAGTTTGAAGAATCTACAAACCTAGGCTCTGATACCACTTGTGACGCCCCGAACCCGCCACGTGGGGCCCGGAGTGCCACATAGAAAAACCTGCATAAATCCCTGTAATAGTCTCTGATACCATTAATATACAACCTGCCCCCAAACTGGGGTCCCGGGTATTCCTGTCCATAACTGAAAACATAAATATGCAACGGAAGACAAACCACCTCGAAACATATTACCAGAGTTCTAATTGTCCCAAACATAATTACAAAGCTCCTTGTCATTATATTACAACCCAAAATAACAAAACACGACATCTGGTGTCTCACTAGCTCTGACAACCACTATGGACCGTTTAACGCAGTCCGAAGTACGCTAGGCTCGATTCCCTGAAGGACCTGAAATATGAGATCGATATTGGGGGTGAGACACTTCTTAGTAAGGTGGATTTGATTATTATCAGTGTGTGGCTAACATGAGTTTTAGTGCGAACATAATATTTCTATTTATTTAAGTGAACAGAAAATGACATTTGAAAATTGTATTCACCTGTATAACTAAAAAATGCATATATCTTTCCTTCATAACAATATTATGCTCAATATAGCCCGTTTATCACAAATTCACAAATATATGCATAGAATAACCAACCTCTTGGGCTACTGGACTAACGACATGCTTCCCCCCGTGACGGGTTGTGCTGCCTGAAGGTTGGACTTAGCATCTGGCCAACCGACCAATGCTAAGTTAAAGTAATTGGTCTGTAAGTATGATTTGCCTACCTTGTCCCGGAATGTACCTTGGTAGGGACCCTAGGAATTTCCTTCAAGAGGGGTCTCCTAGCATATCCTTTAGGAGTAGTACTGTATCTAGGCCAAATCGACTATCCCCTGCCCCACTTTCATACCAGTGTGGTTGCACTCTCTTTTGATTATAGCTACGCTACCGTGCTCACATTACATTTGATCCCTCAGGGTTCTTAAACCATATATTGCAATTTATGAAATAAAACTATAATAAAATCTCATTTTCGTATATCAGTATAAAACATGCCATATTGTATCTCGACATTGAGCCACTGTTTCATAACCCAGCATACAATCGTTATTTCATAACCTGGCATACAACCATCATTTCATACCCTGGCATACAACTGTCACATTCTGGACTGATAAAACACCTGATAAAACCATCATGTTTAATTATGTTATAATACTTGTTCTCATGCCACACAATTTTAACTAATAAATCATAATATAATAAAGTACCCTAGAAATATAAAATTTTTTGAAAACAAGGGTATGATCATCTCTACGGTTTAATTTAACTCAAACTATATGTTTTACAGGAAAAAGGAGATGATCAACCCATTCACTTTTGTTTTCCCCAAATATGTATAATAATCAAAACTATCATTTTTATAAGTCTGATTTGTTCTAGAAAATCACATATACCGTTTCTAAAATCATATACAACAATTTAATTGGTTCATATTTCAAAAATAACTAATATAATCTAATCCCCTTACCTGTTTTTGAAAAATTGGCCTAAAACCTTCAGGAACATGAAGCCCTAGCCGCTTAAACCTGCCAAGGATCGACAACCTACGAGCCGGGAGGAGGGAGAGAGAGTCCAGGAACATGTGAGAGTGACCCAGGAGGCTTAGGAAAGAGAGAGAGAGAGAGAGAGAGAGAGAGAGAGAGAGAGAGAGAGAGTATTTAAAATGAAAAAAAATATAACCTAGCTTACTACTTAAGTAAGCTCAGCCCAGAGAAAACCGTCGACAGTTTTGTAAAATGGTCTGAAACCATCAACAGTTTGGTGCTGAACCAAACCATCTCCTTTCTTTTCTTACTTTTCCTTCCCTTTTTTTTTTTCTTTTTTTTTTTTTTCTGGGTTCAGGTTACTACATTGCTCCTGTGGATGTAGGCTTTGCCGAGCCACATAATTCCTGGTGCCGTTGCTCTCATCTTTGTTTTCTTTATATTGTTATGGTTGTGGATGTATTCTATATTCACCATTTAGATTGTTGTAAGTGCATGTTTGATATTTTACAACAATATTGTTATTATTATGTTGTGCATTGTTGGAAGAGGTCCTTATTTCACAACAATGAAATAAGTATGGACCAATGATGTTGTAAGAACCTTCAACAAATGTGATCAAAATGCCATAAAAATATGTCTTGGGCACTAACCAATATGGAAAAATTCAAATCCATTATTGATATCATTTACAAAATAGTAATTTATTTTATAAGAGTTGTATTTATAATATTGTGCCTTCCTCTACACCCACATTGTTGGGATATGAATCCCGCCCAAGATCAAATAACACACACACACACACACACACAAAAATAACATATTTAGGTGGTTCGGCCAATTTAGCCTACGTCCATGGGAGAGGAGTAACTTCACTATATATATATATGGGTATACAATGAAGAAGGAGGAGGATTACAATACACTCAACTCACTCACTTTAATACACACTCACATTGCACTCACACGTATTGTGTCTGCACCTACTCTCATGACTGTCCTCTTTACAATGGAGGATTTTTCTGTGTATTTTCACACACTCGAGGCTTTTCTATGTATATATTCACCACGGAGAGCCAAAAAAAAAAAATGGAGTACTCCTTTTCATAGGCGTAGAGGAGGAGATATCGCAACAAGTCTCCTACAAAACCAAATGTCAACATCAACTTTTTCTCCTTGGAGTGTGTGCCACCACACAGCCAAGAACATTCAAAGAAACTTCCTCCATTTGGTGCTCTTCAAAATGCAAAGACAACTCTAAAATGCTAAGATGTCCTATATTTACATCAATCACTTAGGAACTTTGGAAAGAGAGAAATGCAAGAATTTTTCAGAGTATGTCCTTCTCGCCTTCATTGGTAATCAAAAGAGAGGGAGTGCATCACAACGCTACAACATTGTACCATCCATATCTTTAAAATCTTAAATCTACAAAGATACAAAAAAAAAAAAGTTATCATTTTGTATTAGAGAAATATACCCTTTACACTTTTCATTTTTCAATTATCTTATGTATATATATATATATACCCTTGTATCCCTTATAATGAGCGTGCATCAATAAAGATTTTTATTCTCTCCTCCAAATTTAACATGGTATCAGAGCTAAACCTAATTCCTTCTCCATTCTGGCATTATCTTTGTCGCAGACTCTCAGTCATAGATTCGCCAGTGTTCTTTTTTAGTTCTCAGTTATCCCTCTCCGTCCAGCGACGCAATAGTCAGTGCAGCAGATTTCCGGTCGCCTATCTCGTCGTTTTTGTTTCCCCTTTATCTGTTTTCTGGTGGCTTCTCAATTAAGGCCTTCCGGCGTTTCCGTACATGCTTCGTTCCGGACGTATCTCTGTGACAGTACCCTCCGACTCATTCCTCAGTGCTTCTCCATTCATCTTCTCTAGCAGCTCTCTGAAGTCCCAGCTGGTGCATCTCCTGCGCCGCGCAACCTTACCAGCCACCATCGTATATAGCCTCGGTAACTTTGGCTGTCATTTGCTGAGGATCGCAGATTTGAACCCCTCTGCAGACTCCAGCAACCTATCCTACGAAAACCCATTGTGCCGTGTCAAAATCTTGACCTCTTTGCCTTCCAAAACATTCAGTTTTTCGGGTTCGTGAACCTTTGGCAGTTCTTGCAAAGTGTTGGTTGCCCCAGCCAGCCTGGGAGTATATAGTCTAGGGGGGGGGGTAAATAGACTTTTTTCACGGAAGGTGTATTTTTCTACAAAATAAAAACTCTTGAAAAGATACAAGAAATTATATCGCAATATGAATATAAATCATGCACAAAATATAAAATAAAGAGTGTAAGGGAGAGAAAGAACAATACCGGTATTTTTACGTGGTTCGGAACCAAGCCTACGTCCACGCCTTAGCACCAAGCCAAGGATTCCACAATCCACTATAATCGCTCCTTCCGCAATGGAGCAAGCCTTACAAACTTGGGAACAAATCCCTACCCCTCACAAAGAGCCTTTATCAATTTGGTTCACAAAGAACCTTACAACATGGTTCACAAAGAACCTTTCACACGAAGATGGAAGATTAAAAAGAATGCTCCTTACAATGAGAAAATATGATTTAAAACTCAAACCTTATACTATTCTCTCAAGAATTGAATCAAACACAATAAGTGAGTAAGAGAGAATGAGCACATGTAATGAAGAACTAATATGCAATGTGCCAGGTTTTGTATAAAATGATGTTTTTTACTAACAATGATCAAAGACCTTCAAAACCATGTTAATACAAGCCTAATAACTTGTATTTATAGCTCAAGAGCCTTAGGAGCCATTAACTAGCCATTGAGGGGAGAAGAAAAAATATTTTATTTGGCAAACTAGCCGTTTTCCGTCCGTTAGTGTCATTTTGCCTGTTGGACTCGTCAACGAATCCCTTGTGTTCGTCAACGAGGTCCCTGAATCAGAAAAATTATTGAAAATGAAAGTTGTGTAATTTTGTCTTAGATTTCCAAGGACACCAAGATCGTCCCATTTGGACCTTTATATCAAAAGTTATGCCCAAAATACCGAAGGGTGTTTAGGACTCAATGTTGCACTACGGTAGTGACGATTACTTTGTTTTTCCTTGTCAAAAAGCATTTTAATGACTTAAAACATTCTTGGACAAAAGTATATGAAATATATTGAGTCTATTGAAGATTAAAACTTGTCCAAGTGTGTTTCCCCATAAATATAAGATATCTTGTTTTATGAAAACATATTTGAAAACTCGTTTCGATATCTTATATGCTTAGTATGTCTTTTATTGAAAATATGCTTGACTTTTAGGATTTTAGGACGTAGAGCTAGTTTTGTAAAATCAGGACCAAGTTTTGAAAATGTTTATAACTCATATATTACTTAATACTTGTCCCATTATGAAAACTTAATTGAGTATAGGATTATTTTGACAACCTCTTTGTTTTTACTTTGAAAACTATGAATTGTGAGTTTGTTACTTTTGTGCAGATCATATATGCTCATGTGTCCTAGTATGCTTATGTAATGGCTCAACTCTTACTCAAAAATCATGCAAGACACACACCGCAAGAGTTATAAATCGCACTCACTCACACAACCCTTATTACAATTAATTTATACACAATAAAAACTCCAGGATGTGCTTTGGTGCTTCTGAGTCAGTGTCATTCCGATCTTTTCTATTTGATGTCTACTAGGTCCGATCTTTGCTAATGATTTGGGACCTCTGTGTATCTAACACTTTGTACCTATACTAGATAAGATCTAAAAGGATGGAAATTCTAGAAACAACAAAAAGGTTAATATCATCAAAACATATAAACCAAGATAGTGTAATTGACAGGGCTAACATTCTCCCCCTTTTTGATGATATCTAGCCTATTAAGAATCTACTTAATCTTTGCATTTGTGTTTGTTCTTACTAAGGCTTATTGTGTAAAGATAATCTCACTTAGAACCACTAATGAGTTGTTATCATCAAAACAAGACAATTAAGCTTACGTAGCCTCTAAGGCTAACATTCTCTCCCTTTTTGATGATGACAAACCATTGGTGTTCTATATGAGGTATGTTTTAAAGCTCCCCCTTAATTTATGCATATTTTTAAATGATATTTATAATTTTCTCCCCTTTACTATATGCATATGAGGCATAAAAATAATTCATGTTCATTTGAACTTTTAACATGCATTCCATATTTTCCCCCACACATACATTATGTTTTCCCTCACATATATAACACCATAAATCTTATCCCCATGGATAATTTCAAATATCTTCTCCCCCTTTGATCATCATCAAAAAGAGAGGTCATTTAACTTAAAAATACTCTAAAAGCCTATTAAGACTAGTTTCCATGGTGGTGAGGTGAGTGTGTGCTAAACTTATATACCAAAATTTTGGGTGCTAAACCATAATATTAGAAAATCCTAGATTGACTTCCTTCCAAACTCATGAATGATGATTCAGAAGTTAAACCATTTGTGGTAGATCAATCATTCAATGATCATTCAAGAATGAACATTTTCAAAATAAGCACAAAATATTCATGCTTATAATTTAAGCATGGTAAATGTGTCCAAACAACTTGGTAAAGGAGCATGTGTATAATTTAAAGCATTCTAGGAAAATTCAAAGGATTATTGAAAATTTTGCATGTTTTTCAATATAACATACAATGTTTAGGATTCAACATGTACCACTACCTATTCAATTATTCAGCATGCATTATAAAAAATTCATAAAGTTCAACCTACATGCAATGGATTTCAAGCCATGATCATTTAACATGCAAAGACTTATAATTACAAATGAATCTTCATGCAAATGATCTTTTTATCATGCATCATTTATAAATATTCATTAATGACAATGTACATGAACCAGTCTAAGTGACCACTTAAGGTTAAAACACTAAGTTCAACTTGGTCACCATACTAATACTGCATAAGACTTTCAAAAGTATTTAGAATTTAAAAAATAAGTCTTATGAAGTCATAATTTTAATTGACTAACTAGCATGTATGTCTAAAATAGATCAATGAATTCAACATGCCAGACCCTAGTCAACTACCAGCATGCAATGCACAAATCTGCATCGACCAAGTAGATTATGTTCAAATCAAGCATGCAGTTCAGTATATTCAATTAATATAAACTATTAAATAATATAACATTTAAAAAGTAATGGATAGTAAGCGTTCAGTTCACATGAAGCATCCAATATATATAAAAAAAAGATATTTCCAAAATAAGCACAATACACTGAAGTATTTATTGGATGAACTTTAAATTTGCTACTTCCCTTCAATTATACAACCCAAGCACAAAAATTTTATGATCTTTTTGAATATATTAATCATTTAAGCTTCAAGATGAGTTTAGGGTGATATGTGCAAAGTCTATAATTAATTCGCAAAAGCTCAATTTTGTATGATGGACAAAATATACTATATTTTAAGATATTCATACAAAAACATATGTATTTAGCATTTAAAAAATTATTTAACTAGTTAAGATCCTTTGTCCATTTAAGGGGTTTACTTAGTCACGACTTGCTCATTTTTCACATTTTTTTTTATATAATAATATCAACATCAAACATCACAACTCAGCAGGTCACCATCCACCTGGACCCGTGGGTACTAGGGATATAACAAAACATACAGCAGAAGCCTACGCAGCAGAAAGTATAAAATTATATACATCTCATCATAATGTGCCCAATACATACCAGAGTACTACAACCACTAACTCTCAGTATATACAACCCAAAAATAAATCTAGGGACAATTCCCTCAAAATCTAACTGTCCCTACCAAAACTTACCCTTCGCGGAGGGCAGATAAACAACACTAATTCTGCGGGGCTTTTCCCACTCTCCTATCCGGGGCTCCTGAAAAGTTAATGAAATTTAGGGGTGAGACACCTCTTAGTAAGGGAAATAAACTAATATTAGTGTGTGGCAACATGGGTAATTCGTGTTCAACATATATCATATATAACACATTTAGTACTATTTCATCATATCTGGGAAAACATATATATATATATATATATAAATCAACATGGCAGAACATACTGCATTTTCATAACATATCTCATCTCATATCATAATAATAATAACATAAAACAATCCTGGTAGGTTAGCTGGCTATTGTCATGTATTACCCCCACATGACTGGGTTGTGTGGCCCGAAGGCGGGACTTGACAATGGTTGACCGACCACTATCAAGTCGATAGTCTAGTCTGTAGGTCCGATGGGTCTACCCAGACTGGTCCGTACACTAGGGGCGATAACAGCACACTCCTCAAACATAACCACATCGACCATCCAATCTCACACCACTCTGTACAGCGGCGTTAACACAGATATCATGATCACGAGGACCATGGACACATAGTAACGGTACCGTGCAAGTGCTAGTCTAAACCAAGCCAACCAGGTTCTGATATCATATACATATAATGAAACCATGATACATAAATATCTCATATCATTTATTTTCACATCAATCATATCATTTCACATATATACATGTATCATGAAAATCATCGGCCCGTACGCCGGTATTACACATTTTATCATAGCTCGGCTCGTACGCCAGCTACACATAGCACAACCCAAACTTTGGCAAACAGTAATCACATAGCACGACCCGTACGCCATCAAATCACATCTCATAGCAGGGCCCGTATGTCGGTAATCACAGTCACATAGCACGGCCCATACGCCGACAAATCACAATTACAAAGCACGGCCCGTACGCCGGCAAATCACATAGCATGGCCCATACGCCGACAAATCACATCCACATATATATATAAACATCTCAGCCCGTACGCCGGTTTTTCCATCATAAAAATCCATCTCATCCACATTCCCAGAAAACAACATTTCACAACATTTTTACTCATGCCACACAGTAGATTTTCCACATATTCAACATACGATCATTTTCACAGTATTTTACAAATATAAGACATATATATATATAATCATATACATTTTTTATAAATCAAATGATAACTATATATATATATATATAAACATTTTCCAAAATAATACTAGCTTAGTTTATCCCCTTACTTGATCCCTGGAAATTCCCTAATAAAACTGCCCCGCACCTGTAGGGTTCCTAACTCAACACCCTAAAAATGAAAAATCTCAAAATTAAAGTTCGATATTTCTAAGCATACAATATTTTTCTCAATTGTCAAAAACTCATATATTGAGTAGAAAGTTTTTACCCAAAAGCATTCAAGTTTAACACCTGAGGGGTTCCCTGACCAATACTCCGAAACTGAAAACCTCCAGTATTAAACTTCAGTATTTTCATGCACACAACATTTCTTATAACTAGCGCAAGACCAAATGTGACTTAAAAAGCCTTACCTCAACTCTGGGATGATTTCCAACTAGCTTTCTCCCACGATTCGCTCCAGCAGATTTGAAGAGAACTCCGCCAGGAGCGTCGTGGTTACTTTGGATCATTGATCTAACGACTGGTGGGGTCGGAAACATAAAGAGAAGGGAGAGAGAATCATAGAGAGAGAGAGAGAGAGAGAGAGAGAGAGAGAGAGAGGTTTCGTAAAAAAAATGATATTTCTCCCGGATTTTTCCTTCTTATAAAACAAGATTTTGTCTACGAGCCCAACCTTCATCGACTAGTCTTTCACAAATTTCGTTGATGAGACTTTGTGTTCGTTGACGAAATTCAGGCTGCCTCAGAACCTCTTTTGGTATTTTTTCGTCGACGAAGCCCTGTGTTCGTCGACGAATCTTCAAAGCCTTCGTTGACGAATCCCCTGTATTCGTCGACAAAGTCGACGACTTCCTTCTATTTCCAGTTTCCATATCCCTTTTCTTTCATTATTTAATTATCATTTTATTTGGGTCGTTACAACTTAAGTATGCAATAACCAATACTATCATATAATAACCAATCGTAATGATATATATATTAAGCGAAATAGATTGGATGTTTCACTAAAGTTCTCATATTGGCTTGATTTTCCTAAGGTTCTTAGTATAATAATAATGTATACTAAAATTTACAATTTTAAGCACAAAACACTATTTAAGCTTAAAACATTATTACCCCTTATAACCTAAACAGAATCTTATGAGTAAAATTTCTTTTAAGATATCTCATAAGATATCATGCAAATATAACCCATGATTTGTTAATGAATTTAACATAAGATGTAAATCATTAATCATGACATGAGATAAAGTAGAAGGAGGAAAATATACCTTTTCAATTAACTTGGTTTTATTTGACAATGCTCTTAGAAAATAGGAGACATGTTCTCCTAATTTGCCACTAATGGGAAGGTATTCCTCAAACATATGATATTACAAATAAATACTTCATTTTAGAATGTCACTTGTTGTTATGATTATTTTTACTAAAACTCAATTCATGAATATTATGTTTAGATATTCTACTATGTATTCAAACAAGAGCATATATCATCAAAACGAATTATGTGACTAAGAAATACATCTCTTTTCCATAAGAGATGGATTTACCTATCATAGCATGTCATTGAACTTAAATTCAAAACCTTAGAAACTTAAATGATAAAAACAAAGTATTTCCATTTAATAAACTTAGAGCACATGTTATTTATCCCATAAATAATAGCCAACATTTTCAAAAAGGAACCATTTGATAATGACATATACAATTAAAGCATTACATTGATTTTATAATTTGAACTCATCAATATTGACATGTTTTTCAAAAGTTCCTAACAAAATAATTTGAGCAATTTAAAATTTGGGATTTTTCACTCATTAAATACTTTTACCTAGGTGGGGTTTAAATTTACCTAAACCTAATTCCTAATCCTAGGTCCTAAGGAAACAATTCAAAGAGCTCATGTGTTTCCTTTTGGTACCAATTCCTCCTTGGGTCCCAATGGATTTTTCTTCACAACTCATTCCATTTTTCTTTCTTTGCCTCTAACTCCTCTAAATGGGCAAAAATATCTAACATGACCATTTCTTTCACAATATAGACAAATCTTGTTTTCATGTGAGGGTCATGACTTATTTGCATTATTTTTGCTTGTTGAGGCATAACCTTGTGATTTATAAGAGGATTTTGAATTCTTTTTAGAAACATTATTTTTCTTAATTTCCAAAGATTTATTTATGTTTTCTTTTCCTCTTATGATTTTACCATGATTTTCAACTTTGTTTTTCAAAAGAGTATTTTCTTTCAAAATATTTTTAATTTTATTTTTCAAAATTCCTACTCCCCCTTGAAGAATTTTATGGTCTTTTTTAGTTTTTTCCATAAGCTCCTCATTTTCCCTTTTTAAAGAGCAATTTTCTTCTTTCAAGATAGAACAAAGACAAGGTTTCTTACCTTTGGATTTTGACAATTTTCCTTCCAAATTTTCTATCTTTTCATTCAAAATTTCATGCTCTTGTTGAGATTTTAAAACAAACTCTTCATTTTTCCTTTTAAGAGATTCATTTTCTTCTTTTAAAGAAAATTCTATTTGTTTTGACAAAGCAAGCTCTTTCTCAACATTTTTATTCTTCCTTTTTACTAAAAGTAATTCATCAAACAATTTAATACAACTATTCACAATTTCATCATATGAAGGTGCATAATCCTCCTCATTCGAACTTACTTCATCTTCTTGTTTGTTAGCCATGAAGCAAGGATATGCTTCTTTCTCATTTTCATCATCGGTGGCTAATCCATCAATTTGATCCCAGGTAACACCATTTATGGCATTATGATCCCCATTTAGAAAATTTTCTTCATTTTGATTTAGGGGACAATTTATCATGTCATGCCTAAAGTTAATACAATCACAACATTCAATGCATGATTCTTCTTTTTCTTTTTGTTGCATTCTTTTACTTAAAAGTTTCTTAACTTCTCTTGTGAAGAATGCAATATCATTATGTTCAATTATTTCTTGTTGATTAGTACAAGATGATTCTAAGACAAAACCATTTTCTATCTTAGGTTTTTCTAGATTTCTTACTTCTTCAATGGTCATAGATGACTTAGGTAAAGATTGGAGAATTTTGTGAATATAATCTTCTAATGAATAAATTCTACCAAATTCTTTCAAGTTATTTATGAGGTGTGTGAACCGAGTGAGCATGGAAGAAATTTCTTCACCATCATTTAATTTAAATATTTCATATTCTCTAACTAACTTGCATATTTTTGATTGTTCATTTTGTGATGTGTTTTCATAGATGTTTTCAAGTACATCCCACATTTTTTTTGCTGTTTGACATTCACAAATATGACTATGTACATCGTCATTTAAACCACAAAGAATAATATGCTTTGCTTTAAATATTAGTTCAACTAACCTTTTTTCGTTTGGTGATTGTTCCAAGAAAGCTTTTGGAATATTCTCATTTTTCTTTGTGATTGAGAAGTCTCCTTTGGAGATGATCTCCCACAAATCCAAGTCATATGCTTGAATGAATACGGACATTTGATTTTTCCACGCGTGGTAGTTTGAACCTTTGAACATTGGTGGTTGATAAATGTTTCTCTCCCATCGTCCATATGGGGAAGAGTGCTCACGAAAAGGAATACTCCATTTGATCTTTTATGCTCTGGATTATTTTTTTATTTTTACACCGTTTTAGTTAAAATGCAAGCGCCCCACCTGGCCTGGGCTTTGATACCCACTTGTTGGTTGGCCCCAACCCGGGAGTATTGAGTTGAGTAGTATTATCTAGTCTAGAGGGCGGGAGGGTTTGTTGAGAAGGTGGTGACTGGGATAATCGCCTCTTTTTCGCGGGGAAGGAATAATGTATTTTTCGACCAAAATTTTCCCCACTCTTGACAAAGATAACAAAGGAAGGTTATATTCTCTTTGTCTTTCTGTTGCAATATGAATATACAATCATTGCACCAAAAGATTATAAAATAAAGAGTGAAAGGGAGAGAAAAGAAACAACCACCGGTATTTTTACGTGGTTCGAAACCAAAGCCTACGGTCCCACGCCTTAGCACCATAAAGCCAAGGATCCAAATCCACTATAATCGCTCCTTCCGCAATGGAAGCAAGCGCCTTACAACTGGGGAAACAAATCCTACCCCCTTCACAAAAGGAGAGCCTTATCAATTTGGGTGTCACAAAAAAGAGAAAGACTTAAACAACATGGTTTTCACAGGAACCTTTCACCAAGAAACCTTCACACGGAAGATGTGAAAGATTTTTAAATTAAAAAAAGAATGCTCCTTACAATTGAGAAAATTATGATTTTTTGTTTTTTTTAAATTTAAAACCTTCAAAAACCTGATACTATTTTTCTCAAAGAATTGAAACAAACACCAATAAGTGAGTAGAAGAATGGGGAATGGAGCCACATGAATGAAGAAAAGAAAAACTAATACTAATAAAAAAAATGGCAATGTGCCAGGTGTTGTATTTATAAAAATGAATGTGTTTTTTTTACAAACAATGATCAAAAGACCCTTCCCCCCCACCCCAAAAAAACCATGTTAATACAAAGCTCTAATAGACTTGTATTGTTATAGCTCAAGAGGCCTTAGGAGCCTTTAAACTAGGCATTGGGGAGGAGTAATAGGAGGAAAAAATAATTTTATTGGGCAAACAGCGTTTTTCCGTCCGTAGTCGTCATTCTGCCCGTTGGGAGCTAGTCGAGGAATCCCTGATGTGGGTGTGTCGTCGATGAGGTCCCCTGAACTTTTTTCCCCAGAAAAAAAGTCATAAAAATGAAAATTGTTTTTCGTGTGTAATTGTGGCTTTCCTTTTTTTAGATTTCAGGGACACCAAGATCGTTCCTCCCCCATTTGGACCTTTCTATTCCCAAAAGGTTATGGTGCCCACACCAAATACCTAAGGGTGTTTAGGCCTCAATGTTACACTTACCTGGGTAGTTTGCCCCATTTGGCTTTGTTTTTCCTTATCAAAAATGCGTTTTACTGAACTTTTTTACTTTTTAAACATTCTTGGAAAAAAAGTATATGAAATTATAATTGAGTCGATGGAAGATTTTAAACTTGTTCCAAAGTGTGTTCCATAAATATAAGATAAAGCTGTTTTATGGACAAACATATTCTTTTTTTTCGAAAACTCGTGGTTCGATATCTTATTATGGCTTTTAGATGTCCTTTATTTTAAAAATATGCTGATTTTAGGACTTTTTTAAGACCACAGGGGAGCTTTAGTTTTGTTTTAAAATCAGGACACCAAAGTTTGAAAATGTTTATAACTCATATATTACTTAACACTTGTCCATATTTTTTATAAATTAAAAAACTTTAAATTGGAAGTATCCGATTATTTTGACAACTCTTTGTTTTACTTTGAAATTTTACTTTGAAATGAAAAAAAATATGAATTGTTGATGTTTGTTAATTTTGTTGTTGCGAATCATATTCATATGCTTCATGTGTCCTAATATGCTATTGAAAATGGCCTCAAATCTTACTTCGAAATCATTGCAAGAACACACACCCCGCAGGAAGGGTTATAGTAAGGGTTATTTAAATTAATACGCACTCACTCACACAAACCCTTATTACAATTAATTTATATGCAAAACCATAAAAACTCTGGGATGTGGGGGCTTTTTTTGGTGCCTTCTGATTGGTCAGGTGTCATGTGGCATTCCGGATCTTTTTTATTTAATGTTCTATTAAGATCCCGAAGGTGTATGTTTGCTTCTGATTGGAAAAAACCTATGTGTACGTGTATCTGACACTTTTGTACCTATACTAGGAGTGAATAAGATCTACAAAGGATGGGAAAATTTCTAAGAAACAATAAAAAGGTTTAATATCATTCAAAAACATAATTAAAAATAAAGACCCCCCCCCCCCCCCCCCAAGAAGTATAGTGACAGGGGGCTTCAACATTCTCTCCCCTTTTGTGTATGATGTCAGGATCTTACATTAAGAATCTACTAAATCTTTGCATTTATGTTTGTTCTTACAAGGCTTATTGTTTGTAAAGAACAAAAATCTCATTATAGAAAACCACTAAAATGGGTTAGCTGTTATCATCAAAATAGACAATACGCTTTATGTACCTCTAAGGTCAACACGAAGCTTCTTCAAGTTCTTCTTTGGATGCATCCGTAGACAATTCGGTATTACTGAGATCGCCGACTAGGGCGGACAGAGCTATCATATCCAAGTCAAAAAACTACGGCATCATCGGCCACAGCGAACATGGCCGCGGCGGTGCTTGATTGAAAACCTTGCTGCTTCGATTTGAGAGTAGACGACTTCTTCGCCGGCATCTTCTTCCAGTTCGCCTTCTTCACCGGCACCTTCTTCTAGTTTGCCTTCTACTAAAGGCTAACCTGTAAAAGTGCATTGCCTTCCTTGTTGTGGTCTCAACGTTAGATGGTTATTGTTTATTATTGTCTTTTTTTCTTGCTGCTGTCCCTTATTGCAATTATTCTTGGTGTGACTAAAAGGACCTAGCTGATTGATGGTGCATTCTTCTAGTATTTGAAGGAAAAGCGGGTGTGGCTCCCGCTGCTCCGAGGCCCCTGACGAAGATTTTTTTTTTCTACTAATGGCATTATTGCCTCTTGGCCCAATCTTGGTATTGCAGAAGTTTTCTCGGAGCTCTCAAAGTTCGTCCCCTCCCAGTTTCTTAGCAGCTAGTCATCTTCACCGGCGGCTTCGTCATTTGGCTTTCAACCCTAATCAATTCTTTTACAGGCGAGGCTATCAACTCAAAGGATTTATATATATATTTTTTGGGTGTCGGTAGAGATCGAATTTGACCCGATTCAGCATGGTTTGGTTTGATTTCATTTTTCTGAACTGGATTTACAACATTATGGACCAACATCACATTTGGTTCTTCACTGGCTCCAAATATGTGTCACTTGTTTCTCAAAACTTCTCCTGGGAATGCTCTATTTGGGTTCATCCAGCAAAACAATACTGTTAACTCTCGGATATTTTATCGCCTTGAACAACCAACTTATGCCAATTTTATTGTTTGGTAACTTCGCTCTTGTCATTATGCCTTCTCTTTCTACACTGAATGGATTTGTTGATTCAGGTTGCCCTGATCACCCATGACTTCCAATTATCTTCTCTTTGATAATATTGTTAGCTTCTTAACAGTCAGGTGGCCCCCCCCCCCATTAAAGCTTCAAATGTGGACATTGTTTCTGTAAACTCATTACCGGGGTACTATGCAGTTAGTTTAGGTTTTCTCCAAAGTTCTCCTTTTCTAATGTTTCTTTATATGCTTCATTTAAATTTATTTATTATCCCATTCTGCAAAACCTTACACGGATCTCAATTGTGTGCTATATCGTTCCCACCTTTGTGTCTTTCAGGACTATCAAAAAATGAGGAAGCTTATTGAAAACGTGCCGAAAACGTGTGAACGTAACGGGATGAGGGCTTTTTACCATTTCAAAAACCTCCTCCACCTCAGTTTTCCACTCTCGCGTTATTCTGACACTACTCTTTGGCATCAACATCTTATACGTTAGGTCACCTTTGCCCATTATCATGTATTACGAAAACTTAATATTTCTTCTTCTGCATTTGCCTGGTGTGATGTTTGTTAATATTGGTTGCTTGGAGCAATGGAATGCAAAGCACACTCGTTTTTTCTTTTTTCTTGAATACCAATGTAAGAGGCCACATTTGTTTTTTTTTTAATCGGATTTTTTATTGTGATTTAAATGGGGGGTTATCCTAACAGCTCACTCTCTGCGTGACACATTATTTCTTTTAACAATCGTGATGATGGGACTAGACTCACGTAGGGCGTACAGGGTGCGTTTTGGGAGGGGGGGGGTATTCTGATATGCGCATGAAATGAAAATCTTTATTACTTTCACTTGCGCTTCAAACATTTTTGCGCCCATGGTCAAAAAAATAATTTCAATTGCGTAGAACTGTTTTATTTTTAAGCATGTTACGCACTTGATTTTTCACTCAGATTAACTGGATAAATTAATTGGTCTTTGAGAATTTCTAGGAATTTCTCTCACCTCGCTTCAAAACCTTTGTATTTTTTTTCCTAACATGATCAAGACAATTTTCACGGGAAGCGACGCAAGGGACACCGGTTACAGAGGGAGATTGGCAGGTAGCTAGTTAGATCTGAGCGAGTTGTGTGGATTACAACCGTCAGCCAAAATGTTCTTGAATTTGCGAGGAGTGAGCGGTAAACTTTGCCCCCATGATTCTTAATGTGGCTCCCAGTGAGTGAGTTTGGTGTTAAGTTTTTATGTTTTTTTTTTTAAGCCAATTCTTCTATCCCTCTGTTTGGGGTGAATGCGACTTCTCACATGTCACTTATTTAATTAATGTCGCCTTCTTCACCCAACTTTTTTTTTTTTTTTTTTTTCAATCATAAGTATCCTATGGAACCTCTTTTTTTCAGGGAGAAACGGGAAGAAGGAAACCACCATGGTTAACACCACTTGGGGGAGGTTTGGGGCTTCTGTGCTATGAGCCCAAAACCACTCGCCATTTAATTTTTTTTTTTTTTTTTTTTTTTTTGCCATGATAAAGAGATTAAATTCTCTCCTCGTGCCGTGTGTGATGTGTTTCATTGGGGCTTATTCCTGCCTCATCATATAAGCTGTATCATGAGTATACTGATACTTGAAAATAATAAAAAAAAAAAATTCTCATGTCTCCTAAGGCTTAAATAACGTGATGATTCACTTGTCAGGAAACATTATCTTTCCTTATATCTATACCTTCATCCCTCCTACATTTCTTTCACTGTCCGCAGTTCCTTCGACCCTTTTTCCTATTTCACTAGATGTACACCCCTTGTCCTACACCACCTACCCTAGCCCCTAACTCTCTCTTCCATTCTCCCTTAGTATCCTCCCCGAAACAACGCTACCCCCCCTCGGCCCCCTCCACCCACGCTGCCTCACGGGGGGGAATCCCAAAGGACGAGGCGGAAATGTCACACATCCTCTTACTTTGCTGCTTGATCTATTATCTGCCATACGATAGTTACCCCCCCAAGTTTCCCTCCCACGGGCTACACGTTTCCAAAGAGAAATTCAAGCTTCAATGTTCCCCTCCGGTACGAGTTCATTGTCCTCTTCCCCTCTTATTTTTTTTATCTTGTTTCCATTGATTACTCCTCCCATCACCCATTTAGGGCTTTCTTTTCCTTTGGGTTTTGTTCATGTGCCCCAAAAACATCCGAACCCACACCTCATATTCTTAGGCTTATACGTTGCACCCGACCATTTGGTTTGTGGGTGCATGACTTTTTTTTGGAACTCCATAAGCCATTGTAGAATACCAATACATAATCTATAGGTTCTTCAAACACCTTCACTTGGCATTAAGAAACCCAAATTGGCTCGTTAAAATGGATGAAGTGTTTTCAATAACAAAAACTTCGGAATGCCTGAATGGTATCCATAGTAGCGAGACACAAATACTCGCTTAGGTGTGGACGCACCTTAAGGGTGGCACTTAGTCTACACGTCAGGGGTAGAGGGTTTGGATTATAATACAGTTTTTTTGCTATCCTATTGGCTAAAATAACTCTAGTTACGATGTTATGAGTGTCGTATTCATTGCTATAGTGGCTTATACATACTATCCAAAATTGGACATCTCCTTTCAATTGGATTCCGTCAACAACGCTTTTTTCCCCATGGTGGACCCTCGATTGGAGGGGAGGTTGGTTATGTGCCCTCCCTCCACCTAGGTTATTGCACAGTAGAACAATGGGGCCCTGAAGTCTCATGTTTGTTGTCTTCAGAAAGACAATCCCTTTGAATTCGTTATGGTCTCTTAAGCAAGCCTCTCTCAATTGGTTACTCTATAATTATCTTCTGGTTGTACTTCTACAGGTTTCACCCAATCAGGCCCTGACCATTCTCATTTCACCCGCTCTCAAGGGAAGAATGTTCAGTTTTTTTTTTTACTCTCTTTTTGTTTATGCATTCGATGACAGTTCGCAGACGGCAGGTAATGATCTGCTCGATAATAGTTAGCACTTTTTCCAAAGCCATCGCCTTGCTCAGAAACTTCAAAACTAAAGGGATCTTAGGAAATTGAAATAATTTCCTTGGGCCTCGAAGTTGCTCCTCTTCCCCACTATCATAATTTTTTTCTTAAATCAACACCAATATAATGCTCTTGACATTCTCACTGATTTTTTAAGCGGTCATTCTTGGTGATCGTCCTGCCGACCACTTTCCCATGGAAATAGAATCTTCAAGCTCCAATAATACTGATGGCGTGCTCTTCTCTCTGATCGAAGGCTCGGTTTCGGCGACCTCGTAGGACGTTTTGCTGTCTATCTCACCCTCCACCCTCGTTCCTAGAACATTGTGTTTCCAATCAAGAAACATTCTCAATCAAATTTATGCACCAGCCTAGGCTGGGCCACATTATGATGCTGCTGTACGTGTTCCTTCTGATACAATTTAATGACTTCTTCCCAAGGACAGGCACTTTTATTTTTTTCCTCCTCCTGTCAATATTCTTCAACTCTCGCCTATTACGATTCGGAAATTGGGCTAGTTGTCCCCTCACTTTGCCACTCGACCCATGGGTTTTTTCTTCAGTTGGGACTAGTCCGATTACCTAGCCACACTACAGATAAGAACAAACTACGTGTCTTGACTCTCCCTTCGTTTTGAAGCTAAGTAGCCGTTGCACTTCGCTTCCAATACATGTGAAACTTAACCATGGCTCAAAAAAACTCTTCATCAAATATTCTTTGGGAATAGTCCTCGCATTCCCAGCCTAATGATGCTCTTTATATTGTGACAACCAAGTGGCTCTTCACAATTAACCTAGAATCTAGTTTTCCTTGACGAAACGTTACAAAACAATAGAAATGATTGTCACCATTGTTTCATGCAGAAAGTTTTTAACTGCGGTTGAATTTTTTTCCTTTGTTTTTCTACCCGCTAAAACAGTGATTCACTACTCGCAGTAGGTCAGCTTGTCCGATATCTTCACGGAAAGCTATGGGTCATGACATTTCCAAAAATTTGTCACGCAAGTTGGAGACACAATTACGGATTCTTCAACTGCCCCAACTTGAGGGGAGTATTGAGGGAGTAGATTAGTAGAGAAAATATTTTTACCCTTCCACATATAGAAAAAGAATAATATAGCTTCATTTTCAATTATCTTCATGTATATATATATTTAACCCCCCTGTATCCCTTGTAATGAGTGGATGTATTAATTAAAGATTTTATTCTCTCCTCCAAATCTTTCCCCTTTTGCAATGGTCCACCAACATGCGTTTTCACTGCGCTCCACCCTCCCGTTGCCCCCCATGATGCTGCAAGGGGATCCGGGGAGAACCCAAGGCACAGATAAGCGCCCTTTTTTTCTTTCCTTGACATTGGCAAGTAGAAAATGGGTGGGCTTAGAGATAGTAGGTTCCAAAGGAGGCACAAGGAACTGTTAGTAAAATGGAATTTAGGATAGAGAAGGAATGTGAAAAAACAATTCGAACGTGATTTAAAAACAAAAGTTAGTAATAAATTTTAAAAGAGATGTGACGGTTTATAAAACAAACAAAAGATTTTAAAAGAAATAAAAAAAAATAAAATAGTAGCTCGGACTGACAATTTGAAAAATAGGCCCTAGTTGTCGAAAAAAAAAAAAAAACTGAAAAATTAAATGGCAAAAAATGCTTCTTTGTTTATTTGAAAAAAACGGGAGAAGAAGAATTGGGTGAGAGAGGGATCGTAAAAATATTATTCTTTTAGGAAAAAAAAACAAAAAAAAAAAAAAAAAAAATGGTTGTTCTTTTTGGGGAGGAAAGATGCACGCATCAAAACATAAAGAAAAGTAACACTTTTAATTAAATTACAACTAGAGTTAACATGCTAACTAAATTACGATGAAATATTTTTATCAATTTAAAGTCTTTAATCCCCTTTTTAAGATGTCTGTTGAAACTTTTAATATAAATATTTTATGTGTGAATCTATTGTCCCTTAGAGAATATTATAATCATCCTTTAGCATTATTAAATTGAGTAATTGTCAAAAGCTTTAATTTTATGAAGAGAAAGTTATATTTTGCTTGCATTTCTCCTATTAGGAAATGTTGGTTTTTTTATAGAGTTTGAAATGTGTCTATGTTATTAAATAGTAGCAATTCAGACGTAGATCTCTTTTTTGTTTTTCGTGCCCCAATAATAAAAAAAACTACCAACTACAAATATTTTAGTGGATAAAAAAACAAATTATTCTAATAATGACATTTAAAAATAGACGATTGTACATAAAGGCACATTTGGGTGAAATGCAACATGGGGGGTGCTTGAAATATATATATATATATATATATATATATATATTTACTTTAGATATTCTATTTTCTTGTTACAAAGGTATCCATTAGCCCATTGCTTTTTGTTATTAGAAATGTAAACAATTGACCCACCAAAAAAATTCACTGTAATGCAATTATTTTTCCGCCCCCAAATCTCAAAGACGAAACTTTTTGAAATAATTAATTACTATTAAATTAATACTAATTTGTTGCTCCTATAAGTTTCTTTACCCTTCTTAGTTAACAGTCCACTTAATAGTTGTGCCCCCATTATTAAACCTGATTCTTTACGAATTTCATGATTTTAAAACCTAGCTGATAACTAGATTGGCTAAATTATCAGGTTTGTCATGTCACCATGACTTAAATTGTTGGTCAAATTGAATGATATTAACACAATATATATATATATATATATATAGACGAGCATGCGCGGCGCCCGCGCGCACACACAATTTGGCTCAAATTAGGGTACATTACAAAGATAGTCCATCTCCTATCCCCTACCCTTTCTACCACTCCTTAATTGGACTCGAACCCAAGATACTGATTAATTAATTAGAAGGAGGAAAAAAAGTTAACTCCTAAAATAATTCTTGTATTTTTTTTTCATTATTTCTAACATATTCTTAAAATTTTATTTTTATTGTCATTGTTAGGAATCAAATAAGTATTAAAAGTGAGAAAAAAAAAAAAAATCGCAATTCAAAAACTAACACCATTTTTCCTTTAGATTAAAGAATTTTAAGGAATTTTGATTATTTTGTCTGCATTATATGTAGGAATAAATATTATATACATGTGCATGTATGTACGGATGCAAAATATTTTGCGTGAGAGATAAAAAAAAATTACATCAATTGAGATAAATATCCTCTTTCTAATAGTATAGATAAGGTTGATGATTATTTTTTTAACATAATAAGTAAACTTGTATTTGACTTCACAATTTGGGTAACGATTGCATTCATATTCATTGGTCCAAATAATAAAAATATTTATAGTAATTAAGTGATTTTCAAATTAGTATTTTTGCCAGCTTGAGCTCCATGAGAGAGAAATTTTGTTGTGTGGAAATGTTCGAGCCTTCAAGGGATGTTTTGGTTTGTAACATGTTTTAATATTCTTGGAAATATGATATTCTTAACATCTCATTTTTATATTTGTTTTGGACTGAAGTTGAAGTAGTGGTAATTACACAATCCCTCATGATTCAGGTTTCTTATAAAATATGGAATCCCATTTTTGTCAACCACTATGAATAAGTTTCATGACAATTTTTTTTTCTTATAGGAGTCGTATCCTCGTGAGGTAATCGCCCTCCTTATTTTTGCTAGTAACAGTAATGCCCTTATAAAATAATATTATTACATGATATTATCTTATATTTAATAGAATACTTTATTATAATAACAAAGATGAAAATTATAAAAAAATAAAGTAATAGTATTATGCTAAAATAATATTTAAAATTTGGTTTGTGTAGTGCTGGCCAAAAAATGGCTGATTAATGCTTACTTAATTCTCTGATTGATGATTCATATGGCAAAGAAATTTAAACAAGAGAGAACTTTGGAAGAGATTTGGATTATCATTAAACTAGTTGTTGGGGAGGATGATAAGATTGAAATAGTAAGAAAAAATAGATAAAAATGAGATGCTTAATTATCTCCTCTTGGAGTACCCCTTTTATAATAGTGGAGGTTATACCCCTACTTAATTCAGTATTTATGATTAATTATTTGAAGGAGGGAGGTTTTGATCTAATTTAAAGGTATTTATAATGGGGAACAATGGTGGTTCCTTAACTTTATCTTTGATTGATACACACTACTAATTTTGGTTATATTAGTTGCCCCCTTTCTACTCTCGAGCTCGTACTTATATCCAATTCGAGAGTAATTTAGGGTGTCCACATGCAGACAATTTTTGTTTCATTTTAACTAATTGGATGGTTTGGACCCATTTCAAGTTGTTTCGGCTTATTTGGTCCAATTCAAGCTGTGTTTTTTTTTTTGTGAAGTTGTGCTCAACTTTTCTTGCGGGGGGGGTTATGTTGGTTGAGTTTATTACCAACCAAGTGGGCGTTTTCGGGCCCTCATTTGAGAGAGTGGCTCATAGATGGACCCCATTTTTTGATGAGTCCATAGTTTTACTCATTTTGTTTGTTCATAACTTTAGTCATCAAGTGAACATCTTTAGGTCTCACGAGCAGTGCTTATTAGATGTGTCATTTTTGTTGAGTCACGCTCACTTTTTTTATTGCCTCATGAGTTGTGCTCATCAAATGAGCGTCTTCAGGTCTCATGAATAGTGCTTATTAAATGGGTCATTTTTGATGAGTTGTGCTCACTTCTTTTTCTGCCTTATGAGTTATGAGTTTCTCATAGGTGGCAGCATCTTCGGGGCCTTTTTTTTTTGAGCGGTGCTCATTCCAAATGGGGCTATCTCTTTGGGTGAGTTAGTTTACACTCACTTTTTTTTTTGTTGTTTGTTTCTCATGAGTTTATAACTCTATTTAAGTGGACGTTTTTCAGGCCTCATGAGTGGTGCTCATTAGATGAGTCATTTTTAGTGAGTTATGCTCATTTCTTTGTTGCCTCATAAGTCATGCTCATCAAACGGCTTCTTTGGGGCTCACGAGCAAAACTCATTAGATGAGCTATTTTTGGTAAGCCATGCTCACTTCTTTGTTGTCTCATGAGCCGTGTTCATCAAGTGAACGTTTTCGAACTTTATAAGCGGTGCTCATTAGATGAATTGTTTTCCCTAATCCCTCATCCTGTTTCAACAAATATATATGTGTGTGTATATATAGGTGCGTGCGTGCGTGCGTGTATTACTATATTTCTCACCTTTTTTTAAAAAAAATAAAATAATGAATTGGGTTGAATTTGAATAAATGATTATGAAGGCTCCTCCAAGAAGAAGATGGTCCAAATGGGTTCATGTCAGGCATAGGGCACTCCCCATACTCAAGAGGAAGCAACACCCTTACCTCTACTATCGCTATTGAGGGCCTTGGTTTACATAATTGGGTTGTTCCTAGTATGACCCTTTGACTTGTAGTAGTCCCGGAGGATTCGATCTTATGACTCTACTAGCTGAAGATGATGCTTCCTAAGGCTTTGGGGTCTGGTACTTCCACATCTGCCTCTGGTGGAACCGCTGCTTTTCCTTTAGGTGTTGTTTCTACTTGAGTGGCCTTTATTTAGACTGAACCGATTGGGGTGATTGATCCCCAACAATAAATTAGGACTTGGAGTCATATGACATGGTCATGGTCAAAAAAATGAATCCTATTGATTTCTTATAGATGACGCCAATTGTTGTTGTAAAAAATTAGTTGGTTAATGTAGACTGATCTCTTACCGTAACCACTTGTAAGGAATTAAACAAGAGAAGCTTGGAGGACCAAGGATGTACTTTGGGAGGATTGCTCTGATGCCTAAGTTAGAGAGTGCGGGAGAATAATATTGCAACAGCCAGAAAGAATAAATGAGAATGAGATGTTTATCTTTTCTTAGAGTACCCCTTTTATAGTAGTAGAGGTCATACCTATATTATTCATTATTTATGGTCAATTATTTAAAGGAGGGACGTTTTGATCTAATTTAAATATATTTAAAATGGAGAATAATAATGGTTTCTTGACTTTGATCTTTTATTGATATACCCTATTAATTTTGGCTATATCAAATTTAATGGTAAAAATTTTAAGATCATATTACCCTTAATTATTTTGTTAATTGAATTACTTTAATTTATAATAGTTAAAAATTTTCAAACATATATTTTATTAAATACTTGTTTACTGTTGAAAATATAATTATTCTTCTTGTGCTTTTACATTAATCAATAATATATTGGTCGTCTTCTTGAAATGTCCTGATTGGATTTTCACGTTAAACCAAACACTTACATGGACATCCTATATACATTCATGAAAATCTTACATTATCAACCAAATGAAAAAAAAAATTATGAAACAAACATCTCCTTTCTATAAATGAGATTTTTGCAAATGTCATTGTACAAAAATATTTTTTAGGGAAAAGGATAACCTCCTATGATACTTGGTTAAAAAAAATGACGACCTTCTTGAGGTTTGAAAAATCCTACATGCCTCTCTTGAGATTTCATTGATCCCGGAGACATCCCTTGATATTTATTTGATTTTTGGGACACTTATACTTCTAAAAAAAATTATTTTTTTTTGCTAAATATAAGAAAATGCCTATGTCTTTTTAGTAAACCTCATGGGTAATTTGTAGAAATTTTAAAAAGTTAGGGAAGACCTTGAAATTTTTGAAACCTTAGGGGATGTCTTTATTTTTTGTCAAATTTCAGAGAATTTAGTGTCTTTTATCCATATTTTAAATATCGTAAATCAAATACCTCTTATGACAATGATATATTGGACAATATAAGCAGAATTATCAAATAAAAACCTAGAAAACTACTTGGTTTTGTAAAAATATTAATCCTAAATTTATAAGGAGGAGAAAATTTTGAGAGCTGAGAAGAATATGAGAAACAAGCTCAAGTTGGACTTCCTAAATATAAAAAGAAAAAAAAAATTGACTAATTTATGTGTACATACATACATGCAAGGTAAAATCTAGTAGCACTTTTTGAATTTTTTGAAAATGACACTTTATCTCTTGTGTTTTTAAAAACTATCAAAAATCCTTGAAATTCAAATTTATTACTAAAATGAACCCTCTGTTAATTGATCGTCAATCAACCAAGCAGTTTCAATCAACAGTTAAGTTTACATGGAAAAATAAATTTTATTCTTAATAAATGATATTTTAGAATGACAAATATTTAATAAATTAAATTGAGAAATTTTTTGACCAATATAATGTCTTGAAAATTCAATGAACCAATTGTATACTAACAAATTTATGAATTGAACAATCTAATTGGTGCAGTCACTTTAATTTGATTTAGCTAATTGGCATTCGTAAGCAAAATAATTTTATTATTATTTAATTTTTTTTTAAAATTATATAAAAATAAAATTACTAACAATTCATAACATACATAGTAACTATAATACTACAAAATTTATTTGTTACATAAAATTTTCATAACAATTTAATAGCTAAATTAATGTCATTTTCTTAAATTATTTTATCAAATAAAAAAGAGTAAAATTATTATCTTATTAAGGTTAATATTTATTTTTTATATATATATTTTACGATTAACTAACGATCAATTAGCGAAGTACATATATCCAATTAATGAAAACTAATTAACCATGGTTAAATTTGGAGGCTTTAATAAATTAAATAAATGTATTTGTTAACCTTACCGCTGAAAACTTAACTAACCATGGTTAAGCTTGACTGTGCTCTTTCGCCTAGCGGCTCTTTACTCAAGCTGTCCTTGGCCTGTTCACCCAGTCTCCCGACAGCTCTGAGCAGGAGCAGATCCAGAAGCTCACTCCCTCCCTCTACGCCCGATTCAGTCGTCTTCTCAATGTCCTCCCTCGAGGTGTTCTTTGCTCTTCTCTGCGTCTGGTTTTGCTGCGCTGAAGCTTCTGTTCATAGTTACAATGGAGAGAAGTTCGGGCGCAAGGGCAACGCGTTCGTAGTCCACGGAGGTAGTGAAGGAATCTACTCTTCTTCTGCTTCCGATCAGGAGGGCGAGATCTCTTCTAAGGGGGATTCGTACATACGGTGAGCGAGTTCGATTTGGCTTTCTCCCACATTTTTCTCGTTTGTGCTGCTTTCCTCTTTTCGTTTGAGATCTCGCTGTCTTATGTGTATTGTCCGTTGTTAACGTCTAATTTTCGGAGATCTTGGCGAACAAGTGACACTGCCTCTAGGTCTAACTTCAGGAGCAGTTTAGTTTTGCGGCTTTCTTTTTTTTGCATAAAACCTAGTTGATTTGCTATGATATGAAATTTACGTTGCATTTGGTTTGTGAAATGGAATAGGGAAGGAGCGAATTTGTAGTGGTACAGGGGGGGGGGGGGGGGGGGAGGTTTTTTCAAGCATTGACCAAATTGCTCTAAGAAATAATAATTTAGAAAATTAAGATTGAATAGCGATTTGCCAAAATTTATAATACCCGTATTTACGAGAAAACTACAAACACTGCATCGAAGATAAGAGAAGTAACTGATTTTCTGCATGACCTTTCCTTGTATACGCCAAATCTCGAGGTTGATGGACTACATTTTTCATTATCCGAGCTGCGCAAGTGGGTGACCTGACTTTTCCTGCATTTCACAACATGGGTTGGTAAAGATTTAAAATGATGTCTTTTTCCTCCATTACGTTACATTGCTATGGAATAAGGAATGAATCAAATAGCAAATGAAAATTGTTTATTTGCACTACAGCTCATTTTCCCCAAGGTGTTGGAGAGAACCAAAAATTGAAAATTCATGACATTTGCCTCTCTCTCTCTCTCTCTCTCTCGTTTGCTCAACATGTAGTTCAATGTTGCACGCATTGTATTGATTTAAACATCTAAACAATTGGAAAGGAACAGCTAAAAAAAATGTAAGCAATTTGTTTCTTAAACATTGTAATTGGATTTATTACAATTTAAAACTGGTTAATGTAGTGTTCAGGGGTATGTTTAGAAAAAAAATTGCATTTTTTTTTTCTAGAATTCAGGAAAGCCTGCATGGTTACTAAATCTCACACACTTGGATACAGATACGCAATTCCAATACTCCATGGAACACTGATGAAATTGCATTTTTTTTTTCTAGAATTCCTGAAAGCTTGTATGGTTACTAAATCCCACACTTGGATACAGATATGCAATTCCAATACTCCATGGAACACTGATGAAATTGCAGTAAAAGCAGGATGAATTAATTTTTCTTGTTATGACCGCATAGTTTTATTTTGTGTTCTAAAACTCAATGCCAAACCTCATATGATTTTCTGAATTCAGCTTTGAAAAGATCAAATTCCGGAGGCCCAAGGAATATGCAAACTTCAGTTCAGGGTTGATTCAAGCCATTGTTTTTGAGGTAGATGATAGAGAAACAATTGGTGGCTCAGCCTATGGGGGCCAAAGAGCTGTTTGCTGCACAGCAGATTTGGCCAAATTGGGCGTGTGTTCACAAGGAGAAATCATTCACCGCCCATCCCCCAAAAATCCTGATTGGCCTCAAGTGTTTGGAGTCTCCTTTGATGTAGATAAGCTAGTTGCAACATTGCAATCAAAATCCATACAGATTACAAAAGCTGGAATGTATAATTTGTATTTCATTCACTGTGATCCACATCTTAAGGAGTTGGTAGTAGAGGGGAAAACTATATGGAAAAATCCTACTGGTTACCTTCCTGGTAGAATGGCACCACTTATGAACTTCTATGGATTCATGTCCCTGGCTTTTGTGATACTCGGAATATTTTGGTTCTCTCAGTATGCTCGATTTTGGAGAGAGATTATTGCATTGCAGAACTGCATCACAGTTGTCATAACATTGGGCATGTTAGAGATGGCACTATGGTATTTTGATTATGTTGAATTCAATAAGACCGGAATTAGACCAACTGGGACAACTGTATGGGCAGTCACATTTGGTTCCATTAAGCGAACTGTTGCCCGTTTGATAATCCTGATGGTTTCTATGGGCTATGGTGTTGTCAGACCTACTTTGGGTGGTCTCACGTCAAAGGTGATTATGCTTGGGGCAACCTTCTTTCTGGCATCTGAAGTGCTTGAACTGGTAGAAAATGTTGGTGCTGTTAGTGATCTTTCAGGAAAGGCAAGACTGTTTTTGGTTCTTCCTGTGGCACTCTTGGATGCTTTCTTCATTCTTTGGATATTTACATCCCTCTCTGCCACTCTTAATAAGCTTCAGGTACTTGTTTGCATTTGCAAACATATTTGTTTATACTATTATTCTTTATTGAAAGATAAAAATTAAATTAATTATATGAATTTATTTTATTCCATAAGTTAAGTTGGATAATTTTATAATGAAGCGTGCCCTACGCATTTGTGCTTTTCCACTTGGCTTGATGTGGTGCTTATAGAGTTATTGGGGGCCAGTTCAGTTGTGGAAAGAAAATTTCTTTTTCCATTTTAACTTTTCCAATGAATTACAAAAAACCTGCTTATTTTTCAGTTTTGCAACATTTATACAAAAAACTGGAGAACAGTATAATGTTTTGGCACTATTCATTAGTAGAAAATATTTTTATTTTCCATTTATATTTTTCAAATAATTACAAAAATGCCACTTGTTTTCCACTTTTCATATTTGTATGTGAACGTTGGAAAGCATATTTTTATTGTTTTCCACATTTGTGATTTTTCAAATAAATTTTTGAAAACTGAAAAGCAATGTTTCATTTTTGTAACTATTTAGAAATTTAGAAATGAAAAGCAAATTTTTTTTTTTTTGCAACTAAACAAGCCCTTTATTTTCCACCTTTCTAATACAATTCTTGGGGAATTGAAAAATGACATGGAATTGATATAATTCTTTGAAAAAATTTAAAATGGAAAATGAGAACTGTTTTCCACAACTAAACAGGTCCTCAAACTCTTCTTTTGGATTATGTTTTCACATGATTTGTCAAGGATGCCATACACTAGACTGTAAGATCATCTGTTTCCTGTGTGCCTCCATACATAGGATTCAATACGTTAGCTTCAGCAGTTTGGATTCATCTTATGCTGTACAGAATGTGACCCCTCTTTAACGGCCCTTTTTTTTCACACCATTGCCTCATCTTTCCTGGATACTTGTGAACATTTAGTCATGTGGTTCGGCATAAACTTTAGAATGAGCAATTAACCAGTATCCTCTGTTTGCTGATGTAATCTGGCAGGCTAAAAGGATGATGGCTAAACTAGATATTTACAGGAAGTTCACAAATGCTTTGGCAGTGGCTGTTATTGTTTCTGTGGGTTGGATATGCTACGAGGTAATATTTTTCACCTATACATTGGGTTTCATGAGAATAAGGTTGGTGTATTCCCCTTTATTATTACTTTTTCTTATATTTATGTTCAAGTACTTAATGATGGGCCACCAGAATACCAGTTTTCTTTTAGGATGACCAGAAGAACTTAAAGAAACATAAAGGATTCAGTAGTCAACCTCCTCTCAGAATTATTTGCATCATGTGTGATTGAGCACTTGAGCTTATGGCCAAGTATTTGGTGTTTGGACATTTGGATTAAATTGCCTTTTGAAATATGGACTAAGAACATTTCCTAATTAAAAAAATTTATTTTTATCTATTTTAAGTAACAAAATTTTAAATATTTTTATTTCTCCTACTATCTTGCATTCATTTGAAGTCACTTATCACAATTGCGTGACTTTGTTTCTGCAGCTTTACTTCAAGTCAAGTGATGTGTACAATGAGCAGTGGCAGAATGCATGGATCATTCCTGCCTTCTGGCAAGTCCTGTCTTTCTCATTACTATGCATCATCTGTGCTCTTTGGGCACCATCTCAGAACTCGATGAGGTAACATGCTGTGAGCCTGCAACATGGGCTTCTTCTTTCATGGTTATTTTTTGCTGCTTTTCATTGTTCTGCTATTCTTGTCGTATTGAGTTTTTTTTTTAATTATTTTTTTTCTCTGGAGGAAAATCATTGTACCTCCCCACATAGTTAGTCTAATGTTTTGTTAGGCTGGATAAGACTGCTCAGTAAGTCAGTATACATGGAATCATGGATAAATTTGGGTAGCATCAAGTGATTATCGGTGAGAATGTGCTGTGAATAGGATTTGATATATAGTGCATATAAAGCAGCAATGGGTTGGGTGGGGTACTGGGTTACTTTCAGTTTTTGGGAACCTAGAAATATGACCATTTTCCTTGCAAGAAATTGTACTTCACCTAAAAGCTTAAGCTATTTGGCTGTTGTCCAACATTGTATATCAAGCTTCAACATTCCCCCACACATGGAGCCCAATAGCATGTGGAAAGATAAACACATGATAAATAACATCCATTATAGGGAATACCATAGTTTTTTAAACACACACAATTAACATGGGCAACAAGACTAGAACCCAAGATTTCTTGATAACCAGCTCTCTTTACCATGTTAGATTACCACTTTACCTAAAAGCTTAAGCTATTTGGTTGAAGGCCAACATTGTTTATCAAGCTTTAACAGAAATAAACTAGGAATACCTAGTTCAGGTGTTGTCCAATACATCCTGTCACTTATTCCAGCAATATCACTGTCTAACTTTAGGGTTCTAGAACAGTTAGAGCCCACTAAAATCCTGCTCTAACCATTTTACATGTAATGAGCCAGGTTTTGTTCTACCACTGAGGCTGAATTACTCTTAAGTCTCAAGTCTTTAATCTTGTTTATTGCTTGTTCCAATATAGGCTGGGGTAAAGATTTTGTGACAGATGTTCCAAGTAAAAAAAAGAAAAGAAAAGAAAAGAAAAGAAGGTGATATATGTTTCGGTAGTAAGGAATATAACAAGGACAGTTTGATTACACAAGGGTCTAGACTCTATATATTTGGTTCGGTTCTGCTAATAGACTGCACATACATGCACGCACACGCTGATCAGTTGCACATGCATGCATATGTTGACCACTTTTTATGGAGAGGGCTAGGGTTGTCCTTTACAGCCTGAAGTCACCCCAATTACTTGTAGGTTGGGACTATTGGAGTCGTAGAGCTAGTTATGACTTTTTTCTGATCAAACATGGAAATAGACCTGTACAGACATGCAGTGCAGCTGATATTTGAATGCATAGAGTGAGCTGATTGATTGCCATTCCTGTTGATGAGTATGAATTCAATGGTCCAGGACAAGAACCCCAATACTAAACCTTCATTTCTATCATATCTTTCTTGATAACTAGGTCTGTTGCATGATTTGCATCTATGTTTGTTTTAATATCAAAAGATCCAGAGAGATGCTTTTCAGAAAAATCAATTAAGAAAGACATATGTTTGGATTTTTTCTTTCGGTTGCAACAGCAGACAGTTATACATTGTACAATGGCCATCTGTCTCACCATCTCATCAACATTATCATGTGCAGCATTACTTAATGATTTTACAGTCAGCACCATCACATCACTGTGATCATCACATTTTTTATCTCTATTACTAGCCACAAACATTATGAGAAGCATTGTCATTATTCGCTAGTGTATATATGTAATCATGTGGTGCATCTATAATATTATAATATCGTTATATAGTTAGATTGTTTATGTAATAGTGCTATTAGGACAGTATGCATCATTGCAAAAGCCATTGGGCAAGAATTTTTTTTTAGTTATGATGGTATGATGGTCCTTGTTGCCATTAGATTAGTTAATATAGTAGAAACAAGATGAAATGAAACAGTTTAAGACTTGTAATTAGATTTTCAAAACTATTTTTTTTGGAAATTTTTGAGATACATTGTGGGAGAAGTTCTCATCTCCTTGGCAGCAAACAGAAGGGAAATTCAAAATTTATTGGAAGCCTTGCTTTTTAATTTTGTAGGATAAAGTCTATGTTCTACTTATTTGCAAGGATTAGAGAATAATTAATTTCACAACCAAAGCTAATTAGAGAATAAATAATTTTACAGCCAAAACTATGTATGCGTTTGTAGGGTTTGGGTTGCTTAATTGGGAGTATCATTGATTGTGGATGATTTCTGTGCTTGGAGGAGTATATGCATGTGTGAGATAAAAGAGAGCAGAACTATTTTTCTCGTGCCTTTAAAAATTGGTGGTTCAGGATATAGGGTTTTCTGGTGGCTTAGTAGGTCCAACATGCATATTGTGTGCGCGTGCCCGTACCAAAGGAGTATCCCTGACATGTACATATTAATGAGTGCAAATGAAACCATACTGTAGTTCGCAAGTAACCCTACAAAATTATACCATACTAAATATAAATACGACATTTGGGGGTCAGGTACAGCCGTACATAGAAGCGCTGTGCACATAAGCTTCTCTCCCTAGTCCAAATGTCTCTTGGCTTTTGCAGGCAGTGGCACAATAATAGTTAAGGGGCATGGTGCACGAGAATATTATCAATTTTTATATGCACAATAATCAAATCACCACTTTCCATCATGAGGACTTAATTTTGCATGAGACAGATACGCATACTCAGAAGATGCAAATGAAGAGTTCGACAGGGATGACACTTTGACACTTATAAAACCTTCGATGGTCGCTTCGAAAGATGTTGGAAGCCCGGAGGTGAGAGTTGTGCACGGTGGTGACAATGGCTCATCAAATGGTGGTCTGGAAGAAGAGAAGACAGAGTGAAGCTAAAGCCCCAACAATGGAGTAGACCAAGTTCAATCATAATCACCTCCCCCACTCTCCACCACCACTGTAAGAGTAACAAATTGCTCCTCTGGATCACACTTCAAAATTTTGGGTGGAGCCATCGTGATTCATAGAGCACCATGACAGGCCCATTTGGGAAATGAAATTAGACACGAGTTGAATGAGCTACTCATTTTCTTTTGTTACCTGATCAGTCTTGTTCAATTGATTATTTGCCATACTGCATTCTACGTTATGCAAATAATTTGTGCAGAGAAAACAGGACGACCAACTTGATCCTACTTTCTCTTATAATTATTTACTTGTAGTCTGTCAAAATGCACAATTTATTTTCATTTGAGAATGAACTTTCGTTTACCTTGTTAAACAATTGGTCCGCAAATTTACCGTTCACGAAGAATACAACAGGGAACAATTTCTTCATTTAGGAAACCTGCACATTTCTTTTACCTAATAGCTTGTACACCCAACATGAAAGTAAAAATTATTCATTAAAGTAAAATTATTCATTTTCATTATCCTGGCCGACAAAGAGTACAAGTCAATTCTACTTGTTCAAAACAAGCACGCTCCTGGCGTGGTCTTCAAATTTTCAATTGCATAGAGATTGAACGAATCAACCCATACTAGAAAATAGGTCTTTTGAATTGATTCTCGTTTGGAAATATTTTTAAACTGAAGAAATTGTTATTTTCAATATGTTTGGAAGTTATTACATATTCAAAAAATTATTTTAATTTTCGACAATTGTGTATAATTACTTTTAGAAGCATACAACAATGATAAAACATTGCTTTTACAATGTGAAGTTCATTGGTTCGTTCTTTTCATATTTGTATATTAAATTAAACCCTAATTTATGTGCTGTCAATAATTCAAACAATTGTCTCAATTACTGTTAAGAAAATTTTATTAAAAGAATGAATAAGTAATTGCGACATCCTATGTTATATTCTCTAGACCAATCATCATCGCATTTTACATAGCTTGGTAAAAAAAAATTGAATACATTGAAAAAAAAAAATTGAATACATGGAAAATGGAAAAAAAAGAAAGAAAAATGAATCAGAAAATAAAAACAAGTCAAGTGGGTCAGCTTCTCAATGCATGCTTGTACTTGCACACAAACAAGTGAGTTTCAGTTAATAAATCAAAATAAAAAAGCTAATTAGTTTAAATTTTATTGAATGATTAGAATTGATTGATCAATTGAATTTTAATCAACAAATTAGTTTTAAGTTTGATTAATCAAACAAATAGTGAGTTTGAGGGGTCCTCATCTTGGCCTATAAATAGTGAGCTTCGGGAGGCCGAGGGAGGAAAATTTGGGGAGAAGAACTGGTTATTGGAAAAAGTGAGGGAAATTGGAGAAGGAATTGGATATTGAACAAGTGAGAAGAGGAAGATACTGAGTGAGTAAGATCTGTTGACCTCATAGGTCATGCTCGGTTTTGATCATGACAAATGCTGTATTATTTAATAGTTAGTGAGTTTGTGTGCAGATTCAAGTAGAGATTCCAATTTGGTGCACATGGACTTGAAGAGGATAAAGACCCTGAATTTTTATATATGTTGTACTTTAATTTAAGTTTTTATTCGGGTCTGAAATAATTAAAGCTCTATAGACTGTAATAATTAATGCATTACATGCATGATAGGATAGATAAGCTCAAATGACTTAGACTGACCTTAGGGCCCTCATGTTTGCATAAAGATGTTCCCTATTACTTTAAAATTAATCATCATTTGTATAGGGACAACATTATAAGTGGAATAGAACCAAAAAATGTTCTAAAAGAGCATGTTTAGTTGATCGAACTATAATGAATAGGGATCTTCAGTCTACCGAACTTCCACCGGGTCAACATTTTGATCCTTCAGTCGACCAACCAGAAATATAATGCAACGCCCTAGTCGATTGAACCCCCACGTGGGAAATCTCAACACCACGGTTAGCCGTCCAGTCTAGTTCATTCTCATGCTGGTTGACCGAAGTTCGTACAGTTCGGTCAATCGAACCCAGTATGGTCAACCGAACTGCAAAGGTTCAAAATTGCCTTGTATATGGTCGACCAAACACTTAGTTCAAATTTTCCCTGGTCAACCGAACTGATCTCCACGGTTGACCGTACCTTCAAGATGGTTGATCGACCCTCTCGGGTTGCTCCGAATTTACCGAGGGTAAAACACTGTTAAATATTGTTGACTTCACTTAAACTTTTGAAAAAAATGACATATGAGTCCTGAACGGTTATAATTTTGGGGAATTCTATATATACCCCCTCATTTGCAAAGATTGGGGTAAGATTAGCAAAAACAATTAGTGATTTTCTCTCTGAAATTCAAAAATCCCTACTCTCATTTTCAAACCTCCTACACTCATTCTTACTCATTTCTATTGCTAAATTCACTTTGTAAGAGTGTTTGAGTGTTCTTCTCATTAGGCTTAAGCTCTCACTTGTTCGTGTTGATTGAGATTTATTTACTTTGAGAGCAAGCCCTAAGTTTTTCTAGGAGACTTTGTTAATAAGTCTTCAATAGGAAAACTTCTTAGAGCTCGTGAGTTTTTCTTCTTCATTGCAATACTCAAAGAGTTCATATTGCGTTTTGGTTGTGAAATATCATTTTTACAAACTGATTTCAAATGTATATTGTGATTCATTTTGAGAAAATTATTTGTTAAAGATATTTGAAGTGTGCTTGAAATCTTTGTTGCTACATTGTGATTGATTCTATTATCTTGACACAAAGATTCACACATAAACACTTTCACGTATTGATTATTATTCTCTCATCATATTGAGAGTAGATATTAAATGTTGAGACCCGAATAATTATCGTAATTTAATAATAGGAGGAGAGAAAAGAAGAATTTAAAGAGGGTCTCATCGACGAACACAGGGAGTTTGTCGATGAGTGAGCTTAAGGGGATTGTCGATAGGAATGTGTCTCATCGATGAGAAGACACTGAGAGGCTATTTCTTAGCTCTGAATTTCCTCGACGAGGAATAAGTGTTCGTCGACGAATTTCTTTCATGGCCTTGTCGACGAAGTGACTTGTTTCGTCGATGAAGGCTGGTGTATAAATAGCCTAAACTTGATTTTTCAATCAAATTCTCATGCACAAATCCCCTCTCTCTCTCTCTCTCTCTCTATCTCTCTCTCTCTCTCTCTCTCTCTCTCTCTCTCTCTCTCTCTCCTATTCATCCCTCTCCCCTTCTCTCTAAGATCTCGGGCCATATTCTTGCCGGTTCGACAATCTGAGGCCACCACGACACTCGCGGGAAAGTTCTCTTCAAGTCTGCTGGAGTAGATCGTTGGTGGGGCTGCCTTGGATTTCATCCCAAATTCAAGGTGTAAGAACCCAAACCGTGATATAGGGAATTAATTAATTAAGAAAAGGGTAAATTGGTAATTAAGCAAGCTTCATTGATAAAACCAGAGTTTGTTGACGAAGTGCAAAGTCTCGTTGACGAGGAGTGGCTAGGTCAAAGAGTTATAAATAGATATTTTCATTACTTCTCAGCTAAGAAAACTTAAATTCTCTCTCTATCTCTCTAGAAACTCAACCTACTCTTTATCCCTCTAGATATCTTCGCCGTATGTAACGGGAATTGTAGATCCAACATTACCACAAGGATCAGGGAAGGATTCTCTACAAGTTCTATGGATTGGATTTTCGTTCTAGGCATTCTCGGGTTTTGGCCCAAAATAGAGGTAAGGCTCGGTTTTCAGTTCTGATTCGATAGTCTTGTAGGTAACAGAGTTGTGAGCGAGTTTTGTACTGTGGGTTGTGGGTTTGGAACTCGATTCGCGGTTTAGGGGTCTTGGAGTTCGGGATTTGTAATTCGGGGAAAAGGTAAGGGGATTCAGTTTATGTCGGTTATTTTTGAAATCAAACTCGGTAGAATTGTGGTTCATGGTCTTGCGTGTGTTTGGGTTACTCATTTGCGGAAATCTAACAGATAAAATTGTAGGTTTTTCACGTAACAGTTTTTGGGGAAAAGGGGGTACTAGGCTGCATTCCCTTGTTTTGTTGGAAAACCTTTGGTATATTGTGTGAAATTAGGAATAGCTTCCCAAGAGAGAGGGGGGGGGGGTGCGAATTGGACTTTAAAAATTTCTTTTAATTCCTTTTTTAGAATTCTTAAACTTCTTTTATTTCTTTTAACCAATTTGTGACTTGTTTGTTTAATTTGTTAAGCACTCAAAAACTTAGTTTTTTTATTTAATCCTTAACCATACAAACATCCAATCATTCAACCAAACTAATCAATTATAATTAGAAAGTAAACAATCAAGCCAATACACAGCACTTATGTAATATAAAAACTCAAAATGGTTGTTTGTTGATATTAGCCAAATTTGAACCAAGCCCTGTAGTGAATGAAAATTTATGCTTGCTGATATAAAGCCTCGTATAAATGAATCCAATCACTCTTTCCAAATATTTAGAATTCAAATAAACTCTTGATAAATTTATCTTTGGGATGTTAACCAAGTAACGTACTCTCGTATGGTTTTCGCAAGATATGGTGTAACCAACGTACTCCCTTTTGGTTTGCGCAACCCAAATCAAAATTGAACTTTAAGTTTACTTGATTTTCAAATATACGTAGTATGTATAATTTAAATATTTAAAACATCCACGCAATTGTATATGAACTAAAAATAAAGAGTAGAGAAAGAGAGAGTGAGAAGGAGATTTTTACGAGGTTCAACTTATACCCAGCTTACGTCCTCGCCTTTGGTAAACCACCAAAGGATTCACTAAACCTATTCCTTTAACGGGCGGAACAAACCTTTGCAACACTCCTTGGTTAAGGTTAGAGCCCGCCTTCTCCAAACAATATCCCCTCGTCTGGTCACTCCTTAACTAGGCTAAAGCTTGCCTCTCTAAGCAATATCCTCTTACTTAGTCAACGATCCAAACAATCCTTAGAATCATCAATCTACAAGAAATAAATCAAATAAATGCATACAAAGAACTTGCTTCTCAAAGAGCTGGTTTGTACAACAATTACCGCACAACTAATATACTTCAAAGTAAATCACAATATGGAATATAACTTGAAGCTCAATGAAGTATATCACCAATTAATTCTTTGAATGATTGAAAGATTTAGAATTTATAGCACAATTTTGGTGGAAGAAGATCAGCAAAAACTTAGTTGAATTCGTGCACAATATGTGAGCTTGAGAGCAAGAGAGAGACTTGAGAATTTGAGAGCAATTTAAGAGAGACTTTGAATTTTTTCAGAATTTAAATTCTTTGTGTATTGATTCAATGATCTTTGAGGCTTATTTATAGACTTTAAAAGGTATGTAACTTGGTCCCCAAGTGGCTTGAAATATTCCCTAAGTTTCCATAAGTTTTGAGCTCCAAACAACCCCTTTAAAAAATTTGACCGTTATGAAAAGATTCATAACAGTTGCGTGACGGATGACTGTCCATTTTGGGCAGTCATATTTCCAGTTAAAAAAAAGGGGCAGTAGGGTGTCAGTCGTTTGTACAAACATGCACAGACGCCTCAAAGTGCACTGGCAGTCGACTGTCCAGTTCTTGACAGTCGTCTGTCATGCTGTTAGCTTCAAGCACCTTTCAGTATTTTAGTCATAACTTTTTATGTATAAGTCAAAATTTAATTATCTTGGTTTAAAATTAAAGCTAAGAGAAAATCCTAAAACTTTCATGTTGAACATATTTTAAAATAAATACTTTTTGATGGAGAAAAATGTAGATCGATGCAGATGTAGAAAAATTGACAGCATTTGAGAAATCCTCTTTTTGGTGCTTTTCATTTCAAAACTGATTCTATCATTTTTGAAAAAATTTTTGACCTTATAAAAATATTTTCTAAGTATGTTCAAAGGTATCTAGGTCCAATAAATTTACCTAAGAGCTTCATGCATCCATATTGAAATTTACGGCCTCCTTCTATTTTTGTATTTATTTTCCTAAAGTCTACGACCTCCTTCTGTTTCTGTATCTATTTTCTCTCTCTCTTATTATTAAAATGCTATTATTCTTCGTGTCACTACACAGGGACTCATCGACGAATTTAATAAAAGACTCGTCGACGAGGTGACGTGTCTCGTCGACGGATCTGGAAGTATAAATGGAGGGAAACCGAGAAATTTCGTCATTTTTAGCGCCTCTCTCTCTCTCTCTCTACGAATCTCTCTCACTTCTCTCTTCGATTCTAGTCCCAACAGTCGCCGAATTGACGATCCAAAGCTACCATGACGCTCCTAGCGCGATTCTCTGTAAGTTTGCCAGAGTGGATCGTCTAGGAAACGAAGTTGGATTTCATCCCAAATTTAGGGTAAGACCTTTTAACCTATTTTTGGCTTTATGGTAGTTATAAGAAATGATGTAGGTGATGAAATACTGATGTTTTGTTCTAGGGGATTGCGTTTTCAGGATGTTGAGTTAGGAACCTTGTGGGTATAGAGTCAGAATTATATAGGGGCTTTTCAAAGTTAAGGTAAGTGAAATATGATGTGCTAGGAGTTTTCATAATGCTATTAGAGATTTCATCAACACATGTTTATACCAGTTTATTATACAGTATTTACAGATTATGAGTTTATATACTTGTGTGGCCTAAGTATACTTTTATGTGACAATGCAATTTATATAGTTTTTATAATATATATACATGTATCATACTATACTGAATTCATGAAAGTAGACAGCATATACAGTTTACATAGTTTTTCCCAGTGTATGGAGTTATACAGAATATGCAGCTATAGATATATATATATATTCAAAGAAAATTATACAGAGAATTGTACATGCATTCACAGCTTTTATACACATAGTTTCATGAAATATATATATATATATATATATATATATATATATATATATATATATATATATATATATATACATATACATGTATACAATATTATTCAGAACATTATTTATATCACAGCTTTATACAGAACAGTAAATATAGAGTTTAGTATGCCCTGTTTCCTATTACCATAAGATACAGAGTATACAAACAGAGAATATAGATAGTGATATAGACAGGTATATATATAGAGGTAGCATCAAGATGCTACAGATACAGAATACAGAATTTATAGTATTTACAGTATAGAAAGATAGCATAATGGTAATTTTGGAAACATGGCGAAAACAGTAAATGAGTATATATGTATATAGTATCAAATCCCTGTGGAAAGAGTATAGACAGATACAGTACAGATATAGATTACAGAGCACGGTACCATTGCTATATTCAGATAGAGTGCAACCACACATCTTAGATAGTGTGTGGGTATCGTCTAACCGTGCTCGCAGAGGATGCAGCTCCCCAGTATGCTGGGTAGAGGGGGCCGGTTAGACGAGGTAGTGGCTAGTCCCGCGCCTAGGAGAGGATGCAATTTGGCCGGGCTGAGGTAGTGTAGAGTATATTGACTTATCTGGAGGGCCGACCAGATAGAGTCCCGCCTACGGGCCGCACAACCTTGTCATGAGGGGTCAAATCATGACGTACAGAGTCCCATGGAATAAGTACAGTTATATATATGTATACAGTTTTACAATATATGATGAGTATAGTATGATATTATCAGTATGAAAAGTAGTAAACAAAGACGATACAATACATTTTAAATTGAGAAAGAAAGATATGCTTTACAGATTATTTATTGCATTATAGTTTAGTTGCTATTTTTAAGTATACTCAACTTAGTTGTCACACGCTAGTAATAGCATATTTTCACTTACTGAGCGTCGACTCACCCCATTATTTTACTATTTTTCAGGTGAGCCAGTTAGGCGAGCAGATCAGGCTCGCGGTTAGAGAAAGTGTTGATTATCTTGGTTATAGGGTGAGTTTTTGACAGAGTTGTATATATTTTTGCATAGATGATGCTAAAGGGGTATTTCTTTGTATGGTCTGTATATACTGGATTCTGGTATTATATAGTAAATATGTGAATGACTGCATGATATGTGTTTCCACTGTTTAGGCATGGATGTGAATTTATATATACAAAAAAAAAAAAAATGATATGAAATTTTGAGGACGTTACAGTATCTTATAGTCTAAGTCTGTTATATCAATTTTCTCCTTAGGAACTTGTTTTCCATCAACTATCTTAGTGGGAATTTGGTCACCTTCCATGACAACCTCCCATGCTTTCCAATTCATAGTTTGGAGATATATTTGCATTCTCTTTTTCCAGAAAGTATAGTTCAAACCACAAAAGATTGGTGGCCTAATTGAAGATTGCCCCTCTCCAAAGGGAGCTACGCCTAAGTTACCCATTTAGATCTTTTTATAGCTTCTAGTTAAGAGTTGCTATAACCCCGCTCTGATACCAATTGAAATTAGGAATAGCTTCCCAAGAGGGGGGGGGGGGGGAGGGATGAATTGGACTTTAAAAATTTTCTTTTAATTCCTTTTTTAGAATTCTTAAACTTCTTTTATTTCTTTTAACCAATTCGTGACTTGTTTGTTTAATTTGTTAAGCACTTAAGAACTTAGTTTCTTTATTTAATCCTTAACCATACAAACATCCAATCATTACACCAAACCAATCAACTATAATTAGAAAGCAAACAACCAAGCCAATACACAACACTTATGTAATATAAAAACTCAAAATGGTTGTTTGTTGATATTAGCCAAATTTGAACCAAGCCCTGTAGTGAATGAAAATTTATGTTTGCTGATGTAAAGCCCTGTATAAATGAATCCACACTCTTTCCAAATATTTAGAATTCAAATAAACACTTGGTAAATTTATCTTTGGGATGTTAACCAAGTAACGTACTCTCGTATGGTTTCCGCAAGATATGGTGTAACCAACGTACTCCCTTTCGGTTTTCACAACCCAAATCAAAATTAGAATTTAAGTTTACTTGATTTCCAAATATACGTAGTATATATAATTTAGATATTTAAGACATCCATGCAATTGTATATGAACTGAAAATAAAGAGTAGAGAAGGAGTGTAACGTCCCTCAATTTCTAAACATAAAATATCACATAATAGGTAAAATGGTCAACCCGAACCCATGGGTAGAGGGGACACCTGTCAAACACAGCGGAAAACCTAGCAGCAGTAAACATAAAATCTCACAACTAAACATAAAACATAATACCAGAGTTTACTACATCATCAATATACTGTTTATATGTACAATCTCCAAAAATCAAAAACAACACTAGGACCATACAACAAAAATCTCCTAGTCCTAGTTCAACGCTTACCCTTCAAGTAAGGAAGCTCCACTCACTCAACGACGGCCTTGACCCACCGATCTCTCAAGGGCTCCCGAAAATTAATTAATGTTGGGGGTGAGACACTTCTCAGTAAGGGAAAATAAACTAAATACAGCTATGTGGCAACATGAACATTTAAAGTGCTTATATATATACAGTATATTTCATAACCCAGGAAATACTCATAATATCATACTGGATAATCATGTACTTTCATATTTTCTAATAAATCATAACATATATAAGCATCTGTTATAACTATAATACTGAAAATCTACCCAGGATGAATAGCTAGCTAATGTCATGTATTACCCCCCATGACGGGTTGTGCAGCCCGAAAGCGAGACCCAACAATGGCTGGCTGACCACTGCCGAATCAAATATGTTTGTAAGTACGATGGGCCCGCCACACCCTGGTCTGGGCTGCCAGGTGGACGTCCACACTCTACTGAAAGCCACATCGACTATCCATCTCCCATCCCTTCGTGGGATGGTTAGCACTAATCTGACGTAGATATCTGATCTACATATATAGTTACGGTACCGAGCCCTGAACTGAACTAAACTAACATCCTGGTTGTAATAACATATACTACATGAACATGTATAACATCATCACGGCCTCGTGCCGAAAACATGGATACGGCCTCGTGCCGAAATCATAAATACATGGCCTCGCGCCAAAATCGTAAATACGGCCTCGTGCCGATAATATAAATACATGGCCTCGCGCCAATAACATAAATACGTTTCAGGTATTTACATTATGAAAATAACTCATTTTTCATATATTCGTCAAACTCAGTATAACATAACTCGTCTTTTCAAAACACCTGGAAATATGCTTGCTCGTAAAATCAATCATATCTTGATTCACTTCACATAAAAAAAATGTTCATGCCACACATATGTCGTTTAAAGTCATGCTTCATATTCTAAAAATCATCATTTATGGCATCTCGTACATACATATACATTTCTATCATAATAGCAGTATTTTCCAAACATACATTTCATATGTAATATACAAAGATAGTATAGGCTTTTATCAAAATAAATGTGCTCATAATTAATAATAACATGCATGGAAAATAACTGCTTTAGTTTATTCCCTTACCTGACTACCGAGAAAGCCCCCAAAATATCCTAGGCTAACCCCCGTATGACTTCCTGATCAGCACCCTGAAACTCAAACCCCCAGTACTAAACATCAGTATTTTCATGCGTGCATCAATTTCTATAACTATCATAAAGTCTAATTTGGCTTAAAAAGTCTTACCTCAACCCAAGGATGATTTCCAACTTCGTTTTCCCAACGATCCGCTCCAAAAAACTTGTAAGGAACTTCGCCAGGAGCGTCGTGGTAGCCTCAAATCTTCGATCCGGGGTAAAACTAGCCCAAAATCGAAGAGAGAAAGTGAGAGGGCCGAAGAGGAGAAAGAGAGAAAGAGTGAGTGAAGAGGAAGCTTGCAAATGAATAAAAATTAGATTTTCCATATATATAGACAGCAGAATTCGTCGACGAGCCCGATCTTCGTCGACGAGTTCTTCATAAATTTCGTCGACGAAATCCACTCCTCGTCAAAGAAATTCAGTTAGCTCAGAAACCCCCCTCTCGGCATTTTCTCGTCAACGAAGCCCTGTGTTCGTCGACGAAATCTTTGAAGCCTTCGTCGACGAAACCCTGTGTTCGTCGACGAAGCTTGGTAGCTTCCCTTATTTTCCCCTTTTTCCAATTTCCCTTTCTCCTTTCTTTTATTATTTAAATTCCACTTTTAAAATTCGGGTCGTTACATCCTCCCCTCCTTATAAAAATTTCGTCCTCGAAATTTACTATTCTCATAATTTATCATCCCTTAGGCAAAATGGTCTACTTGTTTTATTACTTACCCTCACTTGTGGCGGAAGAATACCGTGGTTACATCTCAAGTCTTGGGAGATTACACATATCAAAAGAAAATTCCTTCCAAAACAAAATACTACATTACTAAAACCATGCACGTACCTGTAAAAGAAAACTACATATTTACTCACATTTTCTAATTACATTTAAACTTCCTGAAATAATTGCGGATACCTCATTCTCATTTGCTCCTCGGACTCCCCAGAAGCCTCTTCTACCGCATAATTCCTCCACAAAACTTTTACCTGAGGAATCTTCTTGTTATGTAACTCCTTTACTTTTCTATCCAAAATACGTACTGGTACCTCCTCATACCCTAGTGAATCACTAAGCTCCAACTCATCATAACTAATAATATGAGAAGGATCTGGGACGTACTTCCTCAACATAGATACGTGCAATACGTCATGAATTCTGGATAATGAAGGTGGTAAAGCTAGCCTGTAGGCTACCGGCCCCACTTTTTCTAAAATCTCAAACGGACCGATGAACCTAAGGCTAAGTTTACCTTTTCTACCAAATCTCATAACTCCTTTCAATGGAGCTATCTTCAAAAATACGTGATTACCCACGTCAAACTCTAAATTCCTGCGGTGATTGTGGGCATAACTCTTCTGTCGGCTCTGAGCTGCACTGATCCTGTCCCTGATAAACTGAACTTTATCACTCGCTTGTTGCACAAGCTCTGACCCTACTACTCGCCACTTGCCTATTTCATCTCAATATAAAGGAGATCGACATCTCCTACCGTACAAAGCCTCAAATGGTGCCATGCCAATGCTAGACTGATAACTGTTCTTATACGCAAACTCTACCAATGGCATGAACTGAGTCCAACTACCCCCAAAGTCCAATGCGCACGCACGAAGCATATCCTCTAATATTTGTATCGTCCTCTCAGTTTACCCATTTGACTGAGGATGGAATGCCGTGCTAAACGATAACTGAGACCCTAGAGCCTCCTGCAAGCTCCTCCAAAATCATGACGTGAATCGTGGGTCTCGATCCAATACAATCGATACAGGCACCTCATGAGAACGAACTATCTCCTGAATGTAAATCTCTGCTAAACGGCTGAGGGAGTAGCTGATCTTGATAGGAATAAAGTGGGCGGTCTTCGTCAATCGATCAACAATCACCCAAATGGCATTCTGGCCATGTAATGCCGTCGACAGCCCTGAAACAAAGTCCATAGAAATATGATCCCACTTCCACTCTTGGATAAATAACGGCTGCAACTGACCTGCTTGCCTCTGGTGCTCAGCTTTTACCTGCTGGCACGTCAAACACTGGGCTACATACTCGGCAATCTCCCTCTTCATTCCGCTCTACCAGTAAAACTCTCGCAGATCCCTGTACATTTTTTGTACTGTCGGGATGAACCGTATACAAAGATCTATGAACCTCATCTAGAATAGTCTTTTTGATGTCAACATCAGTAGGAACACACAGTCTGGAACAAAACCGCAAAGCTCCGTCGTCTGCCATACTGAACTCCTCCCCCTGCCCACTCTATACTTTGTCTATCACCTTTGCTAACTTTGGATCTTCCTTCTAGGCAGCTTTAATTCTTTCCTACAGAGTAGGCTGTACTACTAGGCTGGCAATACACACTGGAAGATCACTCTCTACTAACTCCACGCCGAGTCTCTCCAGGTCCATCATGATCGGACGCTGGATCTCCATAACTGCTAACGCTGATACTCCAGACTTCCTGCTCAGTGCATCAGCTATCACATTTGCTTTCCCCGGGTGATAAGTGATGGTACAGTCAAAATCTTTAATCAGCTCTAACCACCTTCTCTATCTCATATTCAATTCCTTCTGGGTGAAGAAATACTTCAAACTCTTGTGGTTAGAGAAAATCTCGCACTGCTCGCCGTACAAGTAATGCCTCCAAACTTTCAGTGCGTGTACCACTGTAGCTAACTCAAGATCGTGGGTAGGGTAGTTCTTTTCGTACTCTTTCAACTATCTAGACGCATATGTCACTACCCTACCATGCTGCATCAACACACAGCCAAGTCCTTTTAAGGACGCATCACTGTAAATGGTGTAACCCTCACCCCTAGATGGAATGATCAGTACCGGCGCTATGAATAATTTCTGCTTCAGCTCTTGGAAACTCTGCTCACAGCTCTCATCCCATTCAAATCTAACATTCTTCTTCGTTAGTCGTGTTAGAGGCCCTGAAAAAGCTGAGAATCCCTCGACAAAATGACGGTGATAACTGGCTAACCCCAAGAAACTCCTGATCTCCTGGACGTTCCTTGGTCTAGCCCAATTCACCACCGCCTCAATCTTACTAGGATCTATAGAAATTCCATCTCCTAAGATAACATGCCCCAAAAACACAACTTTCTCGAGCCAGAAATCACACTTACTGAATTTTGCATACAACTTCTTCTCTCTAAGCATCTGCAAAACCTGCCTCAAGTGTGTCTCATGCTCCTCATAGCTCCTCGAAAGACCAGTACATCATCAATAAAAAGAACCACGAACTGGTCCAGGTATTGGTGAAAGACTCTATTCATCAAGTCCATAAATACTACAAGAGCATTCGTTAGACCAAATGGCATAATAAGAAACTCGTAATGCCCATACCTGGTCCTGAAAGTCGTCTTCGATACATCTTCTGCTCTCACCTTCACTTGATGGTAACCTAATCTGAGATCGATCTTAGAGTATACCCGTGTACCCTGGAGCTGATCAAATAAATCGTTGATACGCGGTAGAGGATATTTGTTCTTGATGGTCACTTTATTAATTTATCTGTAATCTATACACATCCTCATAGGCCCGTCTTTCTTCTTTACAAATAGCACTGGAGCTCCCCACGGAGATACATTAGGCCGTATGAAGCCTTTATCAAGTAAGTCCTGCAACTGGTCTTTCAATTCTGCCAACTCTGCCGGCGCCATTCTATACGGTGCTTTAGAGATCGGCGCCGTACCTGGAAGTAGGTCAATGGGAAAATCTACTTCACGATCAGGTGGCAAACTCGGTAATTCATCTGGGAACACGTCGGTAAATTCTTTCACCACAGGCGTATTGATAAACTTTAATTCATTTTCTGACATTTCCTTCACAAGAGCCACAAATCCCAGACAGCCATTCTGAAGCAGCCTTCTCGCCTGAATAGTTGAGACAATCTAAGGTAAAGACTGCACTCGTGACCCTGTAAATCTAAATTCTGGTTTTCCTGGAGGTCTGACTATCACTTCCCTGGCACGGCAATCTATAATAGCAGAATTAGCCGCTAGCCAATCCATGCCGAAAATAATGTCAAACCCGTGCATATCTAACACCACCAAGTCAGCAGATAATATTTTCCCCTGAACATCAACTGGGCAACCACAAAGTACCCTACTATATCTCACCGCTAATCCGGTCGGTGTAGCCACTAATAGCTCGACATCTAATGGTTGTGTTTCTGCCCCACATAATTTTACACACTCCAAGAACACAAATGAATGTGTGGCACCATAATCAAAAAGTGCAATAACTTTAAATGTTAACATACTAACAGTACCTGTCACCACGTCACCGGCCGCCTCAGCGTCGCTAGGCGTCAAAGCGAAAACTCTAGTTAGGGTCGTATTCCTCTGTCTAGGAGCAGGAACAGTACCATTCTATGTCGGACACTCTCTCATCATATGTCCTGGCTCCCCACACCTGTAGCAGACACCTTGCCTGGCACGACACTCTCCCAGGTGTCTCTTCCCACAAGATGGGCAAGCTGGAGATGGCTGCGCACCCTGGAAACCGCAATTCCCGATCTCCTGCCTCTGGCCTCTATAATAGCCACCTCTCTTCCATGTACCACATCCACCCCCCTGCTGGGAACCAGAAAGTATGGATCTCTTCTTCTGTCTCTGCTCCTCAACTTCCAACCGATCACCAATCTCTGCTATAGTGGCTCTATCCACTAGCTCAGCGAAGTCCTACAACTTCAGTATCGATATTTGCTTGTATATTTCTCTCCTCAGGCCTCTTTCAAACTATCGTACCTTCTTTGCTTCATTTGGAATAATGTACGGGGCGAAGCGAGATAGCTCAATGAATCTCTCTGCGTACTGCTGTACTGACAGCTGTCCCTGCTTCAGATTTAGGAACTCCACAATCTTAGCCTCCCTGAAAGAGGCTGGAAAATACCTGTCAAAGAAAATCTCCTTGAACCGCTCTCATGTCATTTCCACAGGAAGAGTCATCCGTTGCTCTAACAATCTCACCGTCGACCACCATATCTCGGCCTCCCCAGTCAGTTTATAGGTGGCAAACAACACTCTCTACTCCTCTGAACACTGCAGCACTGCAAATATCTTCTCCATCTCCTGCACCCAATTCTCAGCGACTGCAGGATCCGTTCCTCCTGAGAAAGCTAGATGACTCATCTTAATAAACTTCTTTATCGAGCTACCGTGGCCTACAGATGGACCACCCTGTTCCTTCGAACTTTTGGCAATTTTTGTCATAACCTGCTGTGCTACGCTGCCTAAGACTGCATCTGAATCACTACCTGCAGCGCCTGAGGGTCCAGCACCCTCACTCCCACTAGCGTGGGCACTATTTCCACCGAGGTCCATCCTGAAAGAAGAAATAACTTAACTCAAAACCTCTTTTCCTACGTGTATCCCCCAAATCATATAGTATATTCTCCTAATTAACTTATCACTCATGATCTTAATTCAAGGTTCAATCCTGCAACCTAGATACCCAACCCGACGATAGTTTACAATGAATTTCCTGAAATCGTCACCCCAGGAAAATCATACAAACCATCACGGAAGTCTTGCATCTAAACTACAAAACCAGACCTCAAATCTTTTTATCCTATACTCTGGTATTATTACTGCTGCACTCCAGAGTCTACAGAACCTAGTATCCTAGGCTCTGATACCAAATGTAACGTCCCTCAATTTCTAAACATAAAATGTCACATAATAGGTAAAATGGTCAACCCGAACCCGTGGGTAGCGGGGACACCTGTCAAACACAGTGGAAAACCTAGCAGCAGTAAACATAAAATCTCAACATCCAAATATAAAACATAATACCAGAGTTTACTATATCATCAATATACTGTTTATATGTACAATCTCCAAAAATCAAAAACAACACTAGGACCATACAACAAAAATCTCCTAGTCCTAGTTCAACGCTTACCCTTCTAGTAAGGAAGCTCCACTCACTCAACGGCGGCCTTGACCCGTCGGTCTCTCAGGGGCTCCTGAAAATTAATTAATGTTGGGGGTGAGACACTTCTCAGTAAGGGAAAATAAACTAAATACAGCTGTGTGTCAACATAAACATTTAAAGTGCTTATATATATACAATACATTTCATAACCCTGGAAATACTCATAATATCATATTGAATAATCATTTACTTTCATATTTGCTAATAAACCATAACATACATAAGCATCTGTTATAACTATAATACTGAAAATCTACCCAAGATGAATAGCTAGCTAATGTCATGTATTACCTCCCATGATGGGTTGTACAGCTCGAAGGCGGGACTCGACAATGGCTGGTCGACCACTGCCGAATCAAATATGTCTGTAAGTACGATGGGCCCGCCACACCCTAGTCCGGACTGCCAGGTGGACGTCCACACTCTACTGAAAGCCACATCGACTATCCATCTCCCATCCCCTCGTGGGATGGTTAGCACTAATCTGACGTAGATATCTGATTTACACATATAGCTACGGTACCGAGCCTTGGACTGAACTAAACTAACATCCTGGTTGTAATAAAATATACTACATGAACATGCATAGCATCATCATAGCCTCGTGCCGAAAACATAGATACAGTCTCGTGCCGAAATCATAAATACATGGCCTCACGCCAAAATCGTAAATACGGCCTCGTGCCGATAATATAAATACATGGCCTCGCGCCAATAACATAAATACGTTTCAGGTATTTACATTATGAAAATAACTCATTTTTCATATATTCGTCAAACTCAGTATAACATAACTCGTCTTTTTAAAACACCTGGAAATATGCTTGCTCGTAAAATCAATCATATCTTGATTCACTTCACATAAAAAAAATGTTCATGCCACACATATGCCGTTTAAAGTCATGCTTCATATTCTAAAAATCATCATTTCTGGCATCTCGTACATACATATACATTTCTATCATAATAGCAGTATTTTCCAAACATACATTTCATATGTAATATACAAAGATAGTATAGGCTTTTATGAAAATAAATGTGCTCATAATTAATAATAACATGCATGGAAAATAATTGCTTTAGTTTATTCCCTTACCTGACTACTGAGAAAGCCCCCAAAATATCCTAGACTAACCCCTGTATGACTTCTTGATCAACACCCTGAAACTCAAACCCCCAATACTAAATATCAGTATTTTCATGCGTACATCAATTTCTATAACTACTATAAAGTCTAATTTGGCTTAAAAAGCCTTAACTCAACCCAGGGATGATTTCCAACTTCGTTTTCCCAACGATTCGCTCTGACAAACTCGTAGGGAACTTTGCCAGGAGCGTTGTGGTAGCCTCAGATATTCGATCCGGCGTAAAATTAACCCATAATCGAAGAGAGAGAGAGTGAGAGGGCCGAAGAGGAGAGAGAGAGAGAGTGAAAAGGAAGCTTGCAAATGAATAAAAATCAGATTTTTCATATATATAGACAGCAGAATTCGTCGACGAGCCTGATCTTCATCGATGAGTTCTTCATAAATTTCGTTGACGAAATCCACTCCTCGTCGATGAAATTCAATCAGCTCAGAAACCCCCCTCTCGGCATTTTCTCGTCGACGAAACCCTGTGTTCGTCGATGAAATCTTTGAAGTCTTCATTGACAAAACCCTATATTCGTCGATGAAGCTTGGCAGCTTCCCTTCTTTTCCCCTTTTTCCAATTTCCCTTTCTCCTTTCTTTTATTATTTAAATTCTACTTTTAAAATTTGGGTCGTTACAAAGAGAGAGTGAGAAGGAGATTTTTACAAGGTTCGGCTTATACCCAACCTACGTCCTCGCCTTTGGTAAACCACCAAAGGATTCACTAAACATGTTCCTTTAATGGGTGGAACAAACCTTTACAACACTCCTTGGTTAAGGCTAGAGCCCGCTTTCTCCAAACGATATCCCCTCGTCCGGAGACTCCTTAACTAGGCTAGAGCCCGCCTCTCTAAGCAATATCCTCTTGCTTAGCCAACGATCCAAACAATCCTTGGAATCATCAATTTACAAGGAATAAATCAAATAGATGCATACAAAGAAATTGCTCCTCAAAGAGCTGGTTAGTACAACAATTACAACACAACTAATATACTTCAAAGTAAATCACAATATGGAATATAACTTGAAGCTCAATGAAGTATATCACCAATTAATTCTTTCAATGATTAAAATATTTAGAATTTATAGCACAATTTTGGTGGAAGAAGATAAAAAAAAAACTCAGTTGAATTCGTGCACAATATGTGAGCTTGAGAGCAAGAGAGAGACTTGAGAATTTGAGAGCAATTTGAGAGAGACTTTGAATTTTTTTAGAATTTAAATTCTTTGTGTATTGATTCAATGATATTTGAGGCTTATTTATAGACTTTAAAAGGTATGTAACTTGGTCCCCAAGTGGCTTGAAATATTCCCCAAGTTTCCATAAGTTTTGAGCTCCAAACAACCCCATTTAAAAAAATTGACCATTATGAAAAAATTCATAACATCCACGTGATAGATGACTATCCATTTTGGGTTGTCATCTATCCAGTTAAAAATAAGGGGCAGCAGGGTGTCATTCATGTGTCCAAACATGCACAGATGCCTCAAAGTGCACTGGCAGTTGACTGTCTAGTTCTTGACATTCGTCTATCATGTTGTCAACTTCAAGCACCCTTCAGTATTTTGGTCATAAAGTTTTCTATGTAGCTCCAAATTTGATTATCTTGGTGTCAAATTAAATCTAAGAGAAAATACTAAAACTTTCATGTTGAACATATTTTAAAATAAATGCTTTTTGATGGAGAAAAATGTAGATCAATGCAGATGTAGAAAAATTGACAGCATTTGAGAAATCCTCTTTTTGGTGCTTTTCATTTCAAAACTGATTCTATCATTTTTGAAACAATTTTTGACCTTATAAAAATATTTTCCAAGTATGTTCAAAGGTATCTAGGTCCAATAAATTTACCTAAGAGTTTCATGCATCCATATTGAAATTCTTAGAAGTACTTACATGAAATTTCCTAGACTTTTTCAATTCTTGAATTCCTTGAGGCCTTTATACTTGTTTCATCTTTCTTTGAGCTTTCCATGTTGATCACTTGAGCTTTCATTATTTGAAGATATTTCTTTAATATCAATGCTCTCATGATCTTCAGGCTTTAAACTTTAAATCCATGCTTCAAGCTTGATATAATCATTACAAGCTCTCATGAACTCTCTAACCTTGCATTCTTCATTTAGTCCTGAAAATACATCACTTAACATAGCATGTTAAGATCCACTTGTTTGTTAGCATCAAAATAAGATGTTAAGCCATATAAGGCCAACACTGTGTAATGTATTGTGTTAGGGATGACCGTGCCTTGACTTTATTAAACTGTGTATGTTTGGAAAATCATGATTTATAGATGACCAAATGGGTGTGGTTTGTTTGGTTATATGAGCATGCATGGTTGTATTTTAAAATGAAATGCAATAGGAATAAGGTTTCAAGTTGTTCTAGGTACTGATAGAGTGCCCGACTCTATATCTGAGGGTGTGTGTTTATCGCCTGCCATGTTGTCAAGACTGTCTGGCTCTATATCCGAGGGTGTGAGCCTTACCGGCTGATCACTGAAGGGTGTGGATCCACCAGTTTGTATTGGTACGATGCCATGGAAGCCTAGGATTTGCCATGTGTTGGGGATGCCGTGTATTGTGGGCCAGCTATGCGCCGACGTCGGGTATTACGAGCCCGACTTTCGGGCCGAAGGGTGTGACAACACTGGGTTAGTTGATCATGTGTGTGTGCGTGTACGCACTATTTTGTGAGAATACTGGAAATTGTATTTAATTGTGTATGTTTTTATGTCATGATAACACTCAAATGCCACACACCGATATAACCTGTATCTGCCTTACTGAGAGGTGTCTCACCCCTGCTGTACGTACATATTTTTCAGGTCCTTTGAGTAACCGGAACTAGCATCCTTTGAGTTGGGAGCGTAGTGGTCGATGTACTGTGAGAGGTACTTGGGTAAGTACTAGGACTGTATAGCGTAGTCTTTTGTGGTTTTGGCTGACACTCGGGTTGTGTTTGTATTATGGACCTGGATTTCCTTATGTATAGACTCTGGTATGGTACATGATATGTATAGAAAGACCATTTTCTGTTGCGTATATTCTATTATATATAGATGTGTTTAGGGTGCCTGGGAACCCCACGGGATCGGACCCTCATTCATTGAACTGTGTCATGGATGTTTTGTATGATATAGGGACATGTTAGGTTACTTATTTACCCCTGGGTCCCATTACCGGGTTCGGGGCGTGACAACTTAGTATAAAATCTAACCACGTTGTTAGGTCTTATAGACTTGGTTAGGCGTAGTTGTGTGTACATACAAGAGTATAGGATGTTGGAAATGGGTAAAGATAGTCGATGGTTGTTTTTTTGCTAGACAGGGACTCATTGGCTGTGTTCTGTGTTTTTCCTGGAATGATGATTTTAGTAAAATCATGACAAACCATTGATGATATTCATGTCGGTGTGATAAGACAGACCTAGACCCATGACGTGGTAGTTAACATGTTTAGTTGTAGATAACTGTGTTAACAGTACGTGTATCATTAATAGATTCCTATTGTGCTTTCAGAATGGAGCCCAAGGATAACAACCTGGGAAGTGGCTCCGAGGAGACAGTGAGTGATGAGTCTTCTACTATGCCTCGAGGACTGACGAGACAAGTCCTACGGGAGATTAGGCGGAGTGTCAGGAGACACGAACGTTCTCCTACATCTATGGATGCACCATTGAGAGGTTCACACGCATGCATCCTCCGATGTTCTCAGGGGGATATGACCCGATAATAGCAGAGGACTGGGTTGAGAAGATTAAAAGGATCGTGGAGGTCCTACACTACACATACAAGCAGAGAGTTTTTTATGCTACCTTCCAGTTATTTGGGGAGGTAGGGCGATGGTGGACTGTCGTGAGTCTGCTGGAGAAGCAGAGGGCTGGTCCTGTGGAGATGTCTTGGAGTCATTTCAAGGAAGTGTTCTTCGACAGATACTTCCCAGCTTCTATACGTAATGCTAAGGGGGATAAGTTTTCTACGCTGATTGAGGGGAGTATGACGGTGTAGGGGTATGCTACTTGGTATATAGAGCTATCCCGGTTTGCACCATGTTTGATCTCGAATGAGTACTAGAAGACTCAGAGGTTCGAGAAGGGCCTGAGGTAGGACATCCACAGATTAGTGTGTATGCTTCAAATCCATGAGTTTTCGATTTTTGTGGATAAAGCCACCATGATTAAGACTGGTATCCGAGAAGACGAGGTGGATCAGGAGCCGAAGAAGAGGCCAGTACCTTCTGGTTCTCAGTCTGGATCTTGTCAGGGATTGTGGAAGAAGAGGAACAGGGGCTCAGATTATTGACAGAATGCCGAGCATTAGGGTTCTCAGATGAGCTAGGTGGGTGATCATTGTACCAGGTGTCGTGGATGGCATAGCGGTGAGTGCCAGCCATTTGCGGGTAACTGCTACAACTGTGTTCAGTCAGGTCACATGGCTCAGGATTGTCACGCACCAAAGAAGGGTATGCCTTCTTCGAGTCAGAATCAAGGGAGCAATCAGGTATCCTAGGGAACCTATCAGACGAACACAACTCCAGTAAGGGTGTACTCGCTTACTCCAGCAGATGCTAAGCATGCAGGGAATGTGGTGACAAGTACTATGATGTTGCTTTTAAATAGAGTTGTGGTTTTATTTGATTCGAGTGCGACCCACTCCTTTATATCTGTTAATTTTGTCAAACTGTGTGGGGTGGAAACCGAAGTCATGGAAGAGGAATTGTCTGTAGCCACACCATCTAGGAGTATATCATTCTGTAGGAGGATGTTGGAGGACTTCCCAGTGGTAATGCAAGGGAAGATGCTACTAGAAAACCTTGTAGTATACAACATGTCAGGGTTTGATGTTATATTAGGAATGAATTGGTTATTTTCCAGTTATGCTGTGATCGACTGTCGTAAGAAGGTGATAGTGTTTAGACCTCCTAGGGAGCAGAAGTACGAGGTTGTGGGATCGTGTGTGCGTTCGACGCCACAGAATCTATCGGCATTGCAGGTGAGGAGATTACTCTTGGATGGATGTCAGGGGTACCTAGCATGTGTAAAGGAACCGCCGCGGGATGAGTTGAGACTCGAGGATATTCGTGTAGTCAGTGAATTTCCATATGTGTTTCCAAATGATTTACCCGATTTACCTCCGGATCATGAGGTAAAGTTTGTGATAGAGTTGTTGCCTGGTAGGGCACCGATCTGTAAAACTCTATACCGAATGGCTCCAGCAGAACTTCGAGAGTTGAAGAAGCAATTACAGGAATTAGTGGACAGAGGTTTTATTCGATCTAGTGTTTCGCCCTGCGAAGCTCCAGTACTGTTTGTGAAGAAGAAGGACGGGTCGATGCATATGTGCATTGATTATCATGAGATTAATAAGATAACTATGAAGAATCACTACCTATTGCCTCGTATTGATGATCTCTTTGACCAGCTACAAGGTACGCAGGTCTTTTCAAAGATTAACCTACGGTCAAGATATCATCAGGTGAGGGTCAGATCTGAGGATGTAGTGAAGAATACTTTTCGTACCAGATACAGCCACTACAAGTTTCTAGTCATGCCATTTGGGTTGACGAAAGCTCCGGTAGTGTTCATGGATCTTATGAACATGGTTTTTCATGAGTACCTAGACAGATTTGTGGTGATGTTTATTGATGATATTCTGGTATACTCGAGGAGTACGGAAGAGCATGAGAACCATTTGAGGTTAGTATTACAAATTCTGCAAGAGAAGAAGTTGTATGCTAAACTAAAGAAGTGTGAATTGTGGTTGAATCAGGTGGCATTCTTCGGCCATGTAGTAACTAGTGATGGTATATCAGTTGATCCTAGCAAGATCGAAGCTGTGGTTAGCTGGGTGAGGCCAAAAAGTGTGCAAGAGGTTCGGAGTTATTTGAGACTGGAGGATTATTATCATTGGTTCGTGGAAGGGTTTTCTAAGTTGTTTGGGCCGCTGAATCGATTAACCAGGAAGGAGTAAAGTTTGAATGGACCAGTGATTGCAAGCAGTGTTTTTAGGAGTTGAAGCATCAGCTGGTTATTACTCCAATGTTAACCATTCCTTCTGGGGATAGCGGTTTTGTGATTTATAGTGACGCGTCTCTAAAAGGTTTAGGTTGTGTGCTTATGCGGTAGTGTAAGGTAATAGATTATGCGTCTCCGCAACTGAAGGATTATGAGAAGAATTACCCTACGCATAATCTAGAATTGGCTGCTGTTGTATATGCACTGAAGATCTGGTGACACTATTTGTATGGTGTGCAATGCGAGATTTTCACTGATCACAAAAGCCTCAGGTACTTTTTCATGTAGAAGGAGTTGAATATGAGGCAGAGATGGTGGCTTGAGTTGATTAAGGACTACGATTGTACCATCAGTTATCACCCAGAAAAAGCTAATGTGGTAGCCGATGCATTGAGTCGGAAGTCAGATCACGTGGCAGTATCTGCAGTTGTAGCTCAGCATCACATCAGATAGGATCTGGAGAGCTTAGGTATAGAGTTAGTAAGTGGTGATCATCAGACTTTCCTTGCTAGTTTGGTGGTCTAGCCGACTTTGTTTGAGCGTATAAAAGCCGTGCAGGCTAGTGATGCAGAGTTGATAGAGGTTGTGGAAAAGGTACAGTAGGGATTAGCTTCACAACATCTCTGAGGGAGGTGTGTTGAGGTTTGGGACCAAGCTATGTGTTCCAAATGACGATGAGATCAGAAGGACTATTCTAGAGGAAGCACATCGCTCTTTGTATATGGTACATCCAGGTAGTACAAAGATGTATCGGGACATGCGCGAGACTTTCTGGTGGAGTGGTATGAAGAGGCAGATTGCTCAGTTCGTGGAGTAGTATCTGACGTGTTAGCAGGTGAAAACTGAACATCAGAAGTCGGCAAGGCTGTTATAGCCCTTAGCTATTTCGGTATGGAAATGGGAGCATATTTCTATAGACTTTGTGACTGGATTTTTGCTAGCACTTCACGGGTAGAATGCTATTTGGGTGATCGTGGATAGGTTGACGAAATCTGCTCACTTCTTACCGATGAAGGTTGGCTACCCTTTGAGTAGGCTAGTAGACATGTATGTGCATGAGATAGTTAGAATGCACAGAGTACCGATGTCCATTGTATCAGATCGAGACCCGAGGTTTACTTCTTGATTCTGGATGAGCTTGCAGGAAGCATTAGGGACGAAACTTACTTTCAGTACATCGTTCCACCCCTAAACTGATGGACAGTCAGAGAGGACGATACAGATCTTGGAAGATATGTTGCGGGCTTGTGTGTTAGATTTCGGTGGTAGCTGGATACAATTTATGCCACTAGTAGAGTTCGCTTATAACAACAGATTCCAGGCTAGTATCGGGTTGGCACCGTTCGAGGCTCTGTATGGTCGGAGGTGTTGATCTCCTCTATATTAGAGTGAGGTTGGTGAACATCAGGTGTTAGGACCTGAACTTGTGCATCAAGCATCTGAGAAGGTAGGTTTGATCCGAGAAAGGATTAAATTAGCTCAGAATCGGTAGAAAAGCTACGTAGATGTTCGTCGCCGTGAGTTGGAATTCGAGGTGGGGGCTAAGGTATTTTTGAGTATCGATCTGATGAAAGGGGTGAAGATATTTGAGAAGAAGGGCAAGCTGAGCCCGAGGTACATCGGACCATTCGAGGTTCTTGAGCGAGTGGGTCCGATAGGCTACAGGATTGCACTACCCCTAACACTCTCGAGGGTCCACTATGTGTTTCACGTATCCATGTTGAGGAGGTACATGTTGGATCCTTCACATCTTATTAGCTACGAGAATGTGGAGATTGGGGATACTTTAGCGTATGAGGAGATACCTGTTTAGATTCTGGACCATAAAGTCCAGAAGTTATGTACCAACGACATATCTTTGGTGAAGGTATTGTGGCGAAATCACGAGGTTGAGGAAGCTTCTTGGGAATTGGAAACAGAAATATGCCGGAAGTATCCAAAGTTGTTCTGAGTTATGTACATTACTCTACTTTGTATTGGAATAGGTGGTTGGTCTTGAGGAGTGTGTGTATTTGTGAACTCCTGAGACAATTTATATTTGTAACCACGGTATTCCTCCGCCATAAGTGAAGGTATGTATATGTTGTGACAGGGCTGCGTTATAGTAGTCACCAGTTTTCTTCCTAAAGTCGAGTGTATAATTGATTTCATGAATGAGTTTATGAACAAGAGATAGTAAATTTCGAGGATGAAATTTTTGTAAGGAGGGGAGGTTGTAAGAACCCGAACCGTGATATAGGGAATTAATTAATTAAGAAAGGGGTAAATTGGTAATTAAGCAAGCTTCGTCGACAAAGCCAGAGTTCGTCGACGAAGTCTTTGTAGTTCTCGGCGACGAAATGCAAAGTCTCGTTGACTTGGAGTGGTCGAGTCAAAGGGTTATAAATATATGTTTTCATTACTTCTCATCTAAGAAAACTTAAATTCTTTCTCTATCTCTCTATAAACTCAACCTACTCTTTTTCTCTCTAGATTTCTTTGCTGTATATAGCGGGAATCATAGATCCTACGTTACCATAGGATCAGAGAAGGATTCTCTACAATTTCTATGGATTGGATTTTCGTTTCGAGCACTCTCGGGTTTTGGCCCAAAATAGAGGTAAGGCTTGATTTTCAGTTCTGATTCGGTAGTCTTGTAGGTAACATAGTTATAAGCGAGTTTTGTACTATGGATTGTAGGTTTTGGAACTCGGTTTGTGGTTTAAGGGCCTTGGAGTTTGGGATTTGTCATTCGGGGAAAAGGTAAGGGGAGTCAGTTTATGTTGACTATTTTATAAATCAAATTCGGTAGAACTGTGGTTCACGGTTCTGCGTGCTTTTTGGTTACTCATTTGGGGAAATCTAACTGGTAAAATTGTGGGTTTTTCATGTTACAGTTTTTGGGAAAAAATGGGTACTAGGCTGCATTCCTTGGTTTTGTTGGAAAACCTTTGGTATATTGTGTAATGTATTGTGTTAGGGATGACCATGCCTTGACTTTATTAAACTGTGTACATTTGGAAAATCATGATTTATAGATTACCAAATGGGTGTGGTTTGTTTGGTTATATGAGCATGCATGATTTTGTTTTAAAATGAAATGCAATAGGAACTGGATTCCAAGTTATTCTAGGTACTGAAAGAGTCTCCGACTCTATATCCGAGGGCATGTGTTTATCGCCTACCACGTTAGCAAGAGTGTCCGGCTCTAAATCTGAGGGCGTGAGCCTTTCCGGCTGATCACCGAGGGGTGTGGATCCACCAGTTTGTACCGGTATGATGCCATGGGAGCCTGGGGTTCACCATGTGTCGTGGACGCCGTGTATCGCGGTCTGGCCATGGGCCGACGTTAGGTATTGCGGGTCGGCTTCGGGTCGAAGGGTGTGACAATACCAGGTTACTTGATCATGTGTGTGTGCGTGTATGCACTGTTTTGTGATAGTATTGGAAATTGCATTTAACTGTGTATGTTTTGCTATCATGATAACACTCAAATGCCACACACCGATATAACATGTATCTGCCTTACTGAGAGGTGTCTCACCCCTACTGTACGTACATATTTTTCAGGTCCTTCGAGTAACCAGAATTAGCGTCTTTTGAGTTAGGAGCGTAGCGATTTGTGTACTGCGAAAGGTACTTGGGTAAGTATTAGGACTGTATCGGGTGGTCTTTTGTGGTTTTGGAGGACACTCGAGTTGTGTTTGTATTATGGACCTAGATTTCCTTGTGTATAGACTTTGGTATGGTATATGATATGTATAGAAAGACCATTTTCCGCTGCGTATATTCTGTTGTGTATGAATGTGTTTAGGGTTCCTGGGAACCCCATAGGGTTGGACCCTCATTCATTGTACTGTGTCATGGATGTTTTGTATGATACAGGGACATGTTAGGTTACTTATTCACCCCTGGGTCGCATTACCGGGTTTGGGGCGTGACACAAGGTAAGACTTTTTATTTAATATTTGGCTATTCCATAGTTATAAGAAAAGTAGTACATGGAGAAATACTAAAATTTTATTCTGAAAGATGTTGTTTTCAGGGTATTGAACGGGGAACCTTACGGGCGTAAAACTCGATATTATAGGGGCTTTTCAGAAGTCAGGTAAGGGAGTAAACTAAAACAGAAATTTTTCATGAAAATTACTATTATTTATTACCAAATTTATGTTCAGAATGCATGTATTATATATGAGTATTATTGAGAAAATGTATATTTGGGAAAATACTGCTATTATACAGGAATGCGTAATTTTAGTATGAAATGTCATGAAATATGATTTCAGAATAGAATGTTGATTTTATTTAGTATTGTGTGGCATGAATATTAATTTTACGCACATTGTATTATGTTAAGTCAATTTTACAGATAAAACATGTTTTAGTGATTTTTAGAAATAACAGGATAATGCAGTACATTATGATTTTAGAATACATGATAAACAATACATTTATATAGATCAGTATATATGTTATGTTCGGTGCAAGGTCATGATTGATAGCCGATGCAAGGCCGTGGATTATGTATGTATTCGACGCAATTTGAGATTAAAGTTTCATCAAGGTTAATTTTTTTTGAATTCTACTATGGATGAATTTTTCATTTATGGAAAGCTTCCAAATAAACACATTAGGCCTCAATTTGTGCTTTATAGATGACAACAAAATGTCATCCATATGTTCTTTGGAAATAATGATACTCGGTGAACACTTGATTAATCGACTAAAATTATGGATTTGTTCCTTAACCTTTCTTCATTCTGTCAAGTTGCTTGCTTGCTTTGCTATTTTGTATTTTAGAATTCCTTTACCTCTTCTCTTCACATGTTTAACCCTCCAAACTCCAGAACTTCCACAACTATACAAATCTCTCAAGACCCTCTCAAGCACCGAAATCGGTCAATACAACTTAATTTTAAGTAGTTTTGGGAGTATGGATTTTGAAATTCGAACTTGTGTGAATTTTAAAAAATAATAATACTAATTTATATTATGTTTTATTTAAATTTGTACAAGTTCAAATAAAAGATCCCAATTTTTTATATCACAATGTTTTGGAGGCATCAACTCTTGAGATACAGGGGCGAATCTCTAACATCTCCTTAACCAAATGGCGAGCTCGAGTTTATGTAAAATATAATGAGAAATGGGTCTAAATGTGGTCCAAGGGAGTTGCCACTAACCTAATTAGCTCTAGGTGAGGTAAGAACACCTTATAATATGCTACTAGTTCATTGGTCTATAAGTTGGTCCTAGGTCTAAGAAACCGATAGTCCATTGTCTATATTACCAGGTCGGATTCAGGAGTATAGTTTATAAAGGAAAGATATTAGCAGCCTTTTACACAGGTTCAAAGGACAGTACTTGACTAGCTAGTATAGGATCACCTCTAAAATTAATTGATCAAAATTTTAGATTCTTCCTTTTTATTTCAATTACCAGTATGTAATATATTGGGTGGCCCTAGAAAAACAAAAACCACCCTCACCTCAAGATCCCCAAAAGCGTGCAAATACTAAATATCAAGAGACCTTGTGAAAGACAAAAGCCATCTGCCTCTAATTTCTCGAGGGCATGTGAAAACATAGTCCCCGAGTTCAGAGGAAAATTTATTATGGATTTTGTAGTCAATAAAGCAAGTATTTATTCAAAGCATGTAAATCACATTACATGTAAAGGAAATATACACATAAATCAAGGGGTCTAACAAAATCTCTATCATCTAAGGTCGAAGGAATTCTACTAGACTCCTTACCCGTTCGGTGATAATCAAATATAATATAATCTTAATTCATCATGTTCCTCCTCATGGGGCGCGCACACACACACACACAAAATCATGTTGACACACGCACACATGGAAATAAAGTCGAAACACACATTCATGTGGTAAACGGAGCTTCCAAGAGGAGGCAAGAAAATCTTGGAGCTACCAAGTGTCATCCGTTCATGACGACATGTGGTAGAAGACGAGTGATTCGAGTCTTCTTCCTTTTTTTGTGATTGATGCAAGGTGACGTCATGCTGATATCACCCTACCACATGGTAAGAAATCAATGGCCCAGGTCAAAAGGCATGGATCGTTTTTGTGGCAGCGATCAGACCTTTGAGAGCAAACACACGACCACCGGTTGTGATTGCGCTATGTCATGCGGTGGCCTTACCTGGTCGTGCGGTTATGGTAGCGCCACATGACAATGTTGTGTGGTGACATGTGTCCCAATTTGAATTTTTTTGAAAAATTAGTCATATATATATGTGTGTGTGTGTGTGTGTGTGTGTGTGTGTGTTCGTGTGAATATTTATTTTCCTTCTATTTTCTCTCTGAATTCTATTGAACCCTTTCTGTTTCTCTCTCAACTCCCTATCTCTCTCTCTCTCTCTCACACACACACACACACACACACACACACACTTCTCTCTGTCCTCTGCTCTCTTCTCTCCCTTGATCTTACCTATGCTCTCCTCTTCTCTTCTCGTGCTCTCTATGTCCAGCCATCATCGCCATCAGCTGCCACCACTCCTGATAGAAACACACTTGAGGTAAAACCCCCCCCCCTCTCTCTCTCTCTCTCTCCCTCTCTCTCTCTCTCTCACACACACACACACACACACACACTTTTTCCCTCCCTCCCTCTCTTTGTTCTCTCCTCCTCCTTGATCTATCTCTATTCTTTGATTTCTAACCCCCCTCTCTATTCTCTCGCAGGTTGGTTATGAACCCACGAAGGTAGAGAGCCCAAGCTCTCTGCTTTTTCCCTTAGATCCAAGTTTGGATCTATTTTCTCGAGGTGTAAAAAGGAAACCCTTTACCTTATTTTCTTTTTATTTTTATTTTTAAATTTTTTCGTTGTTTTTTGAGATTTTCTTAGGGTTTGTGTTATTTTATAGGAGTTTTTTTTTTTGTAGTTTCTCATGGTTCAAGTAGGGGCATGGGTTTGGTGTTAATTGGGGTTAGGTCTAGGGTTGGGGCGTGGTTAGGTTGTGGTTAGGTTTAGGTTTGGGGCCCAAGTTAGGTTAGGGTTAGGTTTAGATGTGGTTAGGTTAGGGTTTGGTCAAATTGCACTAGGGGTCTAGGTCTTGGGTTTTAGGTTAGGGGTTGGGTTTGGGGCTGAATTGGTTTTTGGATTTCAAGCTAGGGGCTAGGCTAGGCCCAATTGGGCCAAGGTTAGAGGGTTTAATTGGGCTTATTTTTGGATTTTAATTAGGTTGGACTAGGATTGGGCTTTAAATACTTTAATTAAAAATTAGGCTTTTAAATATTGGGCTTGAGTAGGGTCTTGGGCTAGTTGGGTTAGTGTTTTAGGCTAGACAGTGGGTTTACGTTTAGGATGGGCTTGGCTTAGGGCTTAGTTAGCCTATTAGGACAGGTAGGTTGGGCATGGTTAGGTCAAGTATGGTCAGGCTTAATTAGGCATTTTCTAGGATTGGGCTGGGGGGATTAGGCTAGTTGACCCAAGTCCTGGTTGACCTAGGTCTCAAGTAAATAGGTCAAGCCCAAGTCCTTGTACCCAGGTTGGCTGGCTTGGACCTGAGTCAAATTTGGGTTGATGGATCCAGGTCCTTTGACCCAGGTCTAGGTAGTTTGACCTAGGTATTCGGGTCAAGATAGGGTATTCTGATTAGGTTGACCTAATTTTTTAGGTGGCTTTCTTAAGTTTGTTTGGGGTTTTGGGGTGTTATGTTTTGGGGGTTTTTCAGGATTTTGGAGGTTTTGTTTGGGGGTGTCCTAAGGATTTTTCTAGGGTTTTGGAGGGAGAAATTTAGGTTCTGTGATATGGGACTTAGGGGTCATCCAAATAAACTAAAACTAGGATATCACATACAAAAACTAGCAAAAAACTAGTACTCTAAGAAACTAGATAAAAACAAAAGGTAGAGGGACCTACCTTTGGTCTCTTTCTCTTTCTTTGATTCTGCCTTCTTCTTCCCTACTCCTCTTTCTCTCTTGCTTCTCTTTGTTCCTTGCTCAGTTGTTCTGGGGGATTGGAAAGCCTCTGCTCCTTCTCCTTTACTCTCAGCAAGGTTCTCCCTTTCTAATCTCTCTCTTGCCTCCTCTCTATTTCTTCATCTCTAATCTTTACTCTTCAAATCCTCCTCCTATCTTTTGAGTGGCTCTCTCTATTTATAAGTTGGAGAGGGGGACCAGGATCCTAGGGGGTCAAGATTTGCTTGGGTTGCCATGGGAGGCAAGGTGGTGGAGCAGAGGCTAGGTTTGGGGGTAGGGTAGTGGAGCATAGGCTGCATTAGGGGGATGAGGTAGTAGAGCAGCTTGAGACTGGGGGCTGAAGTAAAGGGAAAATGGAATGGGAGCATTCTGAGGTAGGAAATGGAGTGGGGAGAAAAGAATCTCTACGAGTAGGCCTACGAAGATTTGGGCTTTGAAGGAAATTGGCCTAAGGGGAATTGGAGCTTGGCACAGGCCCACGGTGGGCCTAGATTCCTAACTTAAGCCCAATTGGGCTTTAAAACAAGCACAAGCCAACTATGGCCCTTAAATTTTCAAAATATGCCTAGTTGGGCCTTTATTGACCCAGGCTCTTGTTTTTGTTTGTGCAAGTGCCCAAAATGCTAGCTCGTGGGCTACCATTTTTTTAACTTTATGTTTTCATCTTCTTCTTTTTTTGTGATTGTATTAAAGAGAACAAGAATTATTGTAAAAAAAACATATATATATATATATATATATAATGCATACAACTTGAAACGGATGGTGAGGGCGAGTGAAATGAGGAACTATGCTTAGGGAAAGGCCTTAATGATACCCATTTTTCAAAAACTGAAACCACATAGAACAAGCCTAAAATTGAAATTAAAATAAGGTAAAAGGCTTGAATTTTGATATGTAGCGATAAAAAATAGGGTTTCTACACTATACTCCTAAATATAGGGTTAAATTTTATTTTTGAAATCTAAAATCACCTTATTGATTCACGCCAATTGCTCATCCTAAGCTCTATTCTCTAGCAATTTCTCTAAAACTCAAGGATTCTCTTAAATCCTGAATATATTATTTTGATTTTTTTAATTTTTAGAAATTTTCTTACTACATGTTTCGTATCTAAGAGTGGAATGGAATCAATGAGAATGAAATCTAAAGCTCGTCGACGAACTCAGTTTCTCGTCGATGAAGGAATCCCAAGAGAGTATATTTTGGAACTCTGAATTTCGTTGACGAAGGTATCTTCTTGTCGATGAAGTTTCTACAGTGCCTCATCGACGAACCCACGTGTCTCGTCGACGAAGCCCTACCTATAAATAGATTGTTCTTCATTTTTCAGTGTGAAACTCGCGAACTCTCTCTCCTCTCTCTCTAAAACGGTATCCCAGCCTTCTCTCTTCGATTTCGGGCAGGATTTGACCCAGTTTGATGATTTGGAACCACCACAAGGTTTGTAGGATCGTTCTCTGTAAGACTGTAGGAGCTGATCGTTGGTTAGAGAGGTTTGGGAAACATCCTAAAATCAGGGTAAGTAAGTTATTTTGGGATTTTCTTAAGGAATAATGTTATTTGGAGCCTATGAAGTAGTAAATAAGTATTTTTTTTTTTAAATTTGAGTTGATTGGAATTTATTCTAATTAAACTAGAATTTTTGGAATCAGGGTCCAAGTGAACTTTGCGGGTATCGGTTCGAGGATCCTGCCAACGTAGTTCTGAAATCAGGTAAAGGGGAAATTTATGTATTAAATCAGGTTTTTCATGAATTAAAATGGATTATGTATTACTTATGTATATATGTATTTTTGTGGATTTAAAATGCCAACCATGTAAAACCATGTTTTCTGAGCCTAGGATTGTTTATATAGTTATGTATATGTGAAAGTAAATGAATGAAAGTGAAAGGTATTTTATGATGAATTTATATAAGAAATGAAATGTATTTTCAGCTTATAAATGTTAAATGTGGGTTGGCCTACTTTATAGGAATATATATGAATTTTACTGTTAAATTGTGTGGCATGAGATTATGTGCAAATATATGTTAAATATATGAGATGTAGGCTAAGTAAAGTATTGAAAATAAAATATGATATGGACAATGTTGCATGTGTATATTAAATGCAACCATGTAAATGTAAGACAACTGAAAAACAGTCATGTTAGCAGATTCTAGCGCATTTCTATGTGGACTAACTGTAGCAGATTCTAGCACATTTTTATGTGAACTAACAAATAATGGCTAAAGACAGGCTGTAGTACGAAAAAATGAAATGAAAATGTTATGCAATGAAATAACAATGGAATGACTTAAAGTAATTGGGAAAGAGTCACTTAAAGTGAAACGAAATGCAATGTTTAAGCTATGAACATGAACAGATATGCATGAATGAATAATGACAGAAAGGAATAAAGTATTATGATATTAGAAGTATCTATGTATGTAAAACATGTTACGATTGGGCGAGACAAACTCTTCGCCTGAGGGCTTGCTGAGAAAGACGAATGCTCTAGTAGCTTTAGATGTGGCAGTAGTTACATAACGTACTAGGGCAGAGGGAATCTATTTCTATGGGTGGGTAGATTTTTCTATCCTTAGGGCCTTTGTCGGTAAACTATTATTGAATGCTTGAGTACGAGATCAAGTTAACACTTGAGGGCTTACTAAGTAAGGTGGGTGCTCTGGTATGCTTTAGTTGTGACCTCAGGATTGCTTAAGTATCAGAGCAGAGGGGTGCTACTTGTATCGTCGGGTAATCACCCTTATTCTTGAGTAATCTCGTGGGTTAAATATTTGCTTGTGATTGTTTAGGTTCAGAAAATGATTTCAGAGCTATGTTAATGATTTGAAAATGTAATTAAAATGATATCTATTTACCTCATGTTGGTCACACGTTGTTTTAATATGTATATTTTCTTCCCTTACTGAGATGTGTCTCACTCGAATATGAATGTTTCTTTTTCAGGACATTCTCGAGGTCGGTCTTAGGGAGCTCGAGGGTACTTAGTTTTGAGGAATATTAAGAACAGAGTATATGTTGATACTATTTTGGGGAATGTGTATAATTATGTTTTATGTTTTATGTCATTATGTTTTACGGATGTTGTGAGAGAAATGGTTGTGAATATACTGAAATTGTAGTAACCGGGAAAAAAAAATAATAATAATAATAAAATTTAATTTAAAAAATATATAATAATAATAATAAAATAATAAAATAAAATAAATTAATTAAATTAACAAGTAAAATGAATAGTATGATAAGGAAAATATATACATATATATATATTAAAGCATGTATATATATATATATATATATATATATATATATGTGTGTGTGTGTGTGTGTGTATATATATATATATATAAGTAAGTTATTATGATATGTATTTAATATAAAGGTTAAAGGTATATATATATATAGAAAGTGGAAAGCTTCTTCAAGAAGCTTACTTGGATATTTTTTGGAAGTGCTCTCTCTCTCTCTCTCTTCTCTCTCTCTCCTACGACTCTCTCTCTTCGATTCCGGGCTAGTTTTACGCCGAATCGACAAACCGAAGCCACCATGACGCTCCTGGCGAAGTTCTCTACAAGTCTGCCGAAGCGGATCGTCAGGGAAACGAAGTTGGATTTCATCCCAAATCTAAGGTAAGGCTTTATATTCAATATTTGGATTTTTGACAGTTGAAGAAAATGATATACGCGTAAAAATACTGAACTTTAATACTGGAAATTTTCAGCTCCGAGGTGTTGATTGGGAACGTTGGGAATCATCCCTAAGTTGAGGTAAGACTTTTTAAGTCGAATTTGACTTAGTGGTAGTTATAGAAAATGTTATGCGTACGAAAATACTAAACTTTAATTCTGCGAGTTTTCATTTTCAGGGTGTTGAGTTGAGAACCTTGTGGGTACGGGGAAAATTTTCTTAGGGGTTTTTCAGAAATCAAGTAAGGGGATAAACTAAGCTAGTTTTGTTTTGAGAAAATGTATGTATATATATATAGCATCTGGTTTCAAGTAAAATAAATATATTTATATATATGATTTATATTTGGAAAATACTGTTTAAATGATGATATGTTGAATACATAGAAAATTTGTTTAGTGTGGCATGAGTATAAAAATGTTGTGAAATACTGTTTTTTTTTGGAATGGGGACGATATGGATTTCTATGATGGAAAACCGGCGTACGGGCCGAGATTTTTTTATATGTATATGTGATTTGCCGGCGTATGGGCCGTGCTATGTGGATGAGATTTGCCGGCGTATGGGCCGTGCTATGTGGTTTGCCAGCGTACGGGCTGTGCTATGTGATTTGCCGGCGTACGGGCCGTGCTATGTGGTTTGCCAGCGTACGGCTGTGCTATGTGATTTGCCGGCGTACGGGCCGTGCTATGTTAAAATGTGTAATACCGGCGTACGGGCCAATGATTTTCATGATACACGTATATATGTGAAATGATATGATTGATGTGAAAATAAATGATATGAGATATTTATGTATCACGGTTTTAGTATATGTATATGATATCAGAACCTGGTTGGCTTGGTCTAGGCTAGCACTTGCACGGTACCGTTGCTATGTGTCCATGGTCCTCGTGATCATGATATCTGTGTTAACGCCGCTGTACGGAGTGGTGTGAGATTGGATGGTCGATGTGGTTATTTTCAAGAAGTGTGCTGTTATCGCCCCTGGTGTACGGACCAGTCTGGGTAGACCCATCGGACCTACAGACTACTGTTTGACTTGGCAGTGGTCGGCCAACCATTGTCAGGTCTCGCCTTCGGGCCACACAACCCAGTCATGTGGGGGTAATACATGACAACAGCCAGCTAACCTACCAGGATTGTTTTATATTATTATTAGTGCATGAGATGAGACATGTATGTTTTCCCAGATTTGATAAACAGTATTGAATACGTTATGTATGGTATATGTAGAACACATAATACTCATGTTGCCACACACTGGTATTAGTTTATTTCCCTTACTGAGAGGTGTCTCACCCCTAAATCTTATTAACTTTTCAGGAGCCCCTAATAGGGGAGCGGGAAAAGCCCCGCTGATCTAGATTAGTTGTTTGCCCTCTTTGGAAGGGTAAGTTTTTGGTAGGGACAGTTAGGTTTTGTGGGGATTGTCCATAGATTTCATTTTTGAGATGTATATAATGTGAGATAGTAATTGTAGTGACTTTGGTATGTGTTATGCACATTATGATGAGATGTATATGATTTTATACTTTCTGCTGCGTAGGCTTCTGCTGTATGTTTTGTTATATCCCTCGTGCCCACGGGCCCAGGTAGATTGTGACCTGCTGAGTTGGAATGTATGATGTGATGATAATTTATTTATATAAAAATATATATATATATATATATGTGAAAAAGGAGCAGGTCGTTATAGTTAGTATCAGAGCCTAAGTGGATAGGTTCTGTAGACTTTAGAGTGCAGCAGGAACAATACCAGAGTTTAGGAAATGATTTGAGGTTTTGTTCTACAGTCTGGAGGCAGGACTTCCGTGGTAGTTTCTGTTTTTTTCCTGGGGTGACGATTTCAGGAAAACTATAGTAAGCTATTGTCGGGTTGTGTTCTTAGAATGTATGACTGGGGATTAACAATGAGTTAGAAATGTTGAGATGAGTGGTGAGGATAGGTGGGTAAATTATGAGGATAGGATTACTGAATTGCAACTGCTATTTTCCAGGATGGATCTAGAAGGAAATAGTGCCCATGCGAGTGACAGTGATGGAGTAGGACCATCAGGTACAGTTAGGACCGACTCTGATGCAGTATTACGTAACGTGGCTCAGCAGGTTATGGTTGAGATTGCTAGGAGCTCGAGGGAGCAGAGTGGTCCATCTACAGGCCATGGGTGCACTATAGAGAAATTTACAAAGATGAATCCTCCGGCGTTCACAGGTGGAGTTGATCCAGTAGCCGCAGAGAACTGGATGCAGGAGATTGAGAAAATCTTGGCTGTGCTGCAATGTACTGAGGAACAGAGGATCCTCTTTGCCACCTATAAATTGACAGGAGAGGCTGAGAGGTGGTGGACTACGGTGAGACTATTAGAGCAGCATAGGGTGACTCCAATAGCTATGACATGGGACCGGTTTAAAGATATGTTCTTTGACAGATATTTTCCAGCTACTGTGAGGGAGGCTAAGGTAGAAGAGTTCCTGAGTCTGAAGCAGGGACAGCTATCCATCCAGCAGTATGCAGCACGTTTTATCGAGCTCTCTCGATTCGCCCCATACATTGTTCCTGATGAGGTGAAGAAGGCGAGGCAGTTTGAGAGAGGCTTGAGGCGGAGTATATTTAGGCAGGTGGTGGTGCTGCGGATCCAGGACTTCGCTGAGTTGGTCGACAGGGCGGCCTTGGCAGAGATTGGTGAGCGTCTTGATGCGGATGAGCAGGGACAGAGGAAGAGATCTGCATCTACGAGCTACCAGCAGGGTCACAGGCCGGGTCAGTGGAGGAGAGGTAATCATGGTAGAGGGCGGAGACGGGAGGACGCTAGGTGCAGACAGGGCAGGGTCCTCCAGTTTGTCAGACTTATGGTAGGAGGCACTGGGGAGAGTGTCGAGCTGGTGGTGTAGTATGCTACCGCTGCGGTAGATCGGGACATATAGTGCGAGATTGTCCTACCCCGCCAGATGCAGCTCCGGTGTGCTATCGCTGCGGTAGATCGGGGCACATGGTATGAGACTGCCCTACTCCACCAGATGCAGTTCCAGCTCCTAAACCATACCGGGGAGGTTATCAGGCACCACGGGGGGGCCAGCAGAGGAATACGGCTCCAGCTAGGGTGTTTACTCTGACGCCGGGTGAGGCTGAGGTGTCAGGTGACGTGGTGACAGGTATGGTCATTATGCTTTCTTTTAAAGTTATTACATTATTTGATTCAGGAGCTACACACTCGTTTGTGTCCTTGGGGTGTATTAAATTATGTGAGGCTGAAACACAATCATTAGATGTTAAACTGTTGGTATCTACACCAACTGGGTCGGTAGTGAGGTGTGGTAGGGTACTCCGCGACTGCCCAGTAGAGATTTAGGGGAAAACATTGTCTGCTGATTTGATAGTGTTAGACATGCATGGGTTTGACGTTATATTTGGCATGGATTGGCTAGCAGCTAATTTTGCCAGCATAGATTGTCGTGCACGAGAGGTGATATTTAGACCCCCGGGGGAAGCAGAATTCAAGTTTGTAGGGTCGCATGTACAATCCTCGCCTCAGCTAGTTTCAGCTATTCAGGCCAGGAGACTACTGCTGAATGGTTGTTAGGGGTTTGTGGCGATTGTGAAAGAGATGTCAGAGAATGAGTCGAAACTTGCTAGCACGCTTGTAGTGAAGGAGTTTGTGGATGTTTTTCCAAATGAGTTACCATGCTTGCCACCCGACCGTGAGGTGGATTTTTCTATTGATCTACCTCCCGGTACAGCGCCGATTTCTAAAGTACCTTATCGAATGGCGCTAGTGGAGTTAGTAGAATTGAAGAATCAGTTGCAAGATCTGCTAGATAAGGGCTTCATACGGCCCAGTGTATCTCCGTGGGGAGCTCCAGTTTTATTTGTGAAAAAGAAAGACGGGACTATGAGGATGTGTATAGACTATAGGGAGATAAATAAAGTGACAATCAAGAATAGGTATCCTCTACCCAGTATCGATGATTTGTTTGACCAGCTCCAGGGTACACGGGTGTATTCGAAGATTGACCTCAGATCTGGCTACCATCAGGTGAAGGTGAAAGCAGAAGACGTCTCAAAGACGGCCTTCAGGACTAGGTATGGGCATTACGAGTTTCTAGTGATGCCGTTTGGTTTGACGAATGCTCCTGCGGTATTTATGGACTTGATGAATAGAGTCTTCCACCAATACCTAGACCAATTTGTTGTTGTTTTTATTGATGATGTACTGGTCTATTCTAGGAACTATGAGGAGCATGAGACGCACTTGAGGCAGGTTTTGCAGACACTTCGGGAAAAGAAGTTGTACGCCAAGTTCAGTAAATGTGAATTTTGGCTGGAGAAGGTCGTGTTCTTGGGGCATGTTGTATCTGGAGGCGGTATTTCTGTGGATCCTAGCAAGGTTGAGGTTGTAGTGAATTGGGCTAGACCGAGAAATGTCCAGGAGATTAGGAGTTTCTTGGGGCTAGCAGGCTATTACCGTCATTCTGTTGAGGAATACTCAGCTTTGTCAAGGCCCTTGACACGACTGACAAGGAAGAATGTTAGATTTGAGTGGGACGATAGTTATGAGCAGAGTTTTCAGGAGCTGAAGCAGAGACTAGTCACAGCACCAGTGTTGATCATCCCATGTGGGGGTGAAGGGTATACCATTTACAGTGATGCGTCCTTGAAGGGACTTGGCTGTGTATTAATGCAGCATGGCAGGGTAGTGGCGTATGCATCCAGGAAGTTGAAAGAATATGAGAAGAACTACCCTACCCATGATCTTGAGTTGGCTGCAGTGGTACACGCACTGAAGATTTGGAGGCATTACCTGTACGGTGAGTAGTGTGAGATCTTCTCCGACCATAAAAGTTTGAAGTATTTCTTTACGCATAAAGAACTGAATATGAGGCAGAGAAGGTGGTTGGAGCTGATTAAGGATTTTGATTGTACCATCAGTTATCACCCAGGGAAAGCAAACGTGGTAGCTGATGCGTTGAGTAGGAAATCCAGGCAGCCAGTGTTGGCGGCTATTGGGATCCAGCATCCGATCAGAATGGATCTGGAGAGACTCGGCATAGAGTTGGTGGAGAGTGATCTCCCAGAATGTATCTGGAGAGACTCGGCATAGAGTTGGTGGAGAGTGATCTCCCAGTATGTATTGCCAGCCTAGTGGTACAACCTACCCTGCAGGAGAGAATTAAAGCTGCCCAGAAGGAAGATCCAGAGCTAGTAGAGGTGATAGACAAAGTACAGAGTGGGCAGGGGGAGGAGTTCAGTATCGCAGATGATGGAGCTTTGCGGTTCCATTCCAAATTATGTGTTCCTGCCGATACTGAGATCAGGAAGACTATTCTAGAGGAGGCTCACAGATCTTTGTATACAGTTCATCCCGGTAGTACGAAGATGTACAGAGATCTGAGAGAGTCATACTGGTGGAGTGGTATGAAGAGAGAGATTGCCGAGTATGTAGCGCAGTGTTTGACGTGCCAGCAGGTAAAGGCTGAGCACCAGAGACCGGCAGGGCAGTTGCAGCCGTTATTCATCCCGGAGTGGAAGTGAGATCACATATCGATGGACTTCGTGTCAGGACTGCCGACGGCGTTACATGGTCATAATGCCATCTGGGTGATTGTTGATCGATTGACGAAGACCGCCCACTTTATTCCCATCAAGATCAGCTACTCCCTCAGCTGTTTAGCGGAGATTTACATTCAGGAGATAGTACGTTCTCATGGGGTGCCTGTATCTATTGTGTCGGATCGAGACCCACAATTCACATCACGATTTTGGAGGAGTCTGCAGGAGGCTCTGGGGTCTCAGTTATCGTTTAGTACGGCATTCCATCCTCAGTCAGACGGGCAGACTGAGAGGACGATACAGATATTAGAGGATATGCTCAGAGCGTGTGTACTAGACTTTGGGGGTAGTTGGACTCAGTTCATGCCATTAGTAGAATTTGCATATAATAACAGTTATCAGTCTAGCATTGGCATGGCACCATTTGAGGCTCTGTACGGTAGGAGATGTCGTTCTCCTTTGTTCTGGGATGAAGTGGGTGAGCGGCGAGTAGTGGGGCCAGAGTTGGTTCAGTAGGCATGTGATAAAGTTCGTCTTATCAGGGACAGAATCAGTGCAGCTCAGAGTCGACAGAAGAGTTATGCCGACAATCGCCACAGGAATTTAGAGTTTGACGTAGGTGATCACGTATTTTTGAAGATAGCTCCGATGAAAGGGGTTATGCGATTTGGGAGGAAGGGTAAACTTAGTCCTAAGTTTATCGGTCCATTTGAGATTCTAGATAAAGTGGGACCGGTAGCCTACAGGCTAGCTTTGCCACCTGTATTGTCCAGGATTCACAACGTATTTCATGTTGCTATGTTGAGGAAATACGTCCCAGACCCTTCTCATGTCATCAATTATGATGAGTTGGAACTTAGTGATTCATTGGGATATGAGGAGGTACCAGTACAGATTCTGGATAGGAAAGTGCAAGAGTTACGTAACAGGACGATTCCTCAAGTAAAAGTCTTGTGGAGGAATCATGCAGTAGAAGAGGCTTCTTGGGAGTCTGAGGAGCAGATGAAGCAAAGGTATCCGCATTTATTTCAAGAAGTCTGAGTGAATAAATGTAAATAGTTAAGTAGTTTTCTGTTGCAGGTACATGTAATGGTTGAATAGTGTAGTACTTTAGTTTTGGGAGAATGGTTTTCTTTTGTATATGTAATCTTCCAAGACTCGAGATATAACCACGGTATTCCTCCGCCATAAGTGAGGGTAGGTAATAAAATGAGTAGACCTTTTTTCCTTATTAAAGGACGGCGAGTTACGGAAACAGTAAATTTCGAGGACGAAATTCTTTTAAGGGGGGAGGAATGTAGTAACCGGGAAAAAATAATAATAATAATAATAAAATTTAATTTAAAAAAATATATAATAATAATAAAATAATAAAATAAAATTAATTAATTAAATTAACAAGTAAAATGAATAGTATGATAAGGAAAATATATATATATATATATATATATATTGAAGCATGTATATATATATATGTGTGTGTGTGTGTGTGTGTGTATATATATATATATATATAAGTAAGTTATTATGATATGTATTTAATATAAAGGTTAAAGGTATATATATATATAGAAAGTGGAAAGCTTCTTCAAGAAGCTTACTTGGATATTTTTTGGAAGTGCTCTCTCTCTCTTCTCTCTCTCTCCTACGACTCTCTCTCTTCGATTCCGGGCTAGTTTTACGCCGGATCGACAAACCGAAGCCACCACGACGCTCCTGGCGAAGTTCTCTACAAGTCTGCCGGAGTGGATCGTCAAGAAAACGAAGTTGGATTTCATCCCAAATCTAAGGTAAGGCTTTATATTCATGGATTTTTGACATTTGAAGAAAATGATATACGCGTAAAAATACTGAACTTTAATACTGGAAATTTTCAGTTCCGAGGTGTTGATTGGGAACGTTGGGAATCATCCCTAAGTTGAGGTAAGACTTTTTAAGTCGAATTTGACTTAGTGGTAGTTATAGAAAATGTTATACGTACGAAAATACTAAACTTTAATTCTGCGAATTTTCATTTTCAGGGTGTTGAGTTGAGAACCTTGTGGGTACGGGGAAGATTTTCTTAGGGGTTTTTCAGAAATCAGGTAAGGGGATAAACTAAGCTAGTTTTGTTTTGAGAAAATGTATGTATATATATATAGCATCTGGTTTCAAGTAAAATAAATATATTTATATATATGATTTATATTTGGAAAATACTGTTTAAATGATGTTATGTTGAATACATAAAAAATTTGTTTAGTGTGGCATAAGTATAAAAATGTTGTGAAATACTGTTTTTTTTTGGGAATGGGGACGATATGGATTTCTATGATGGAAAACCGGCGTACGGGCTGAGATATTTTTATATGTATATGTGATTTGCCGGCGTATGGGCCGTGCTATGTGGATGAGATTTGCCGGCATATGGGCCGTGCTATGTGGTTTGCCAGCGTACGGGCTGTGCTATGTGATTTGCCGGCGTACGGGCCGTGCTATGTTAAAATGTGTAATACCGGCGTACAGGCCGATGATTTTCATGATACACGTATATATGTGAAATGATATGATTGATGTGAAAATAAATGATATGAGATATTTATGTATCACGGTTTTAGTATATGTATATGATATCAGAACCTGGTTGGCTTGGTCTAGGCTAGCACTTGCACGGTACCGTTGCTATGTGTCCATGGTCCTTGTGATCATGATATCTGTGTTAACGCCGCTGTACGGAGTAGTGTGAGATTGGATGGTCGATGTGGTTATTTTCAAGAAGTGTGCTGTTATCGCCCCTGGTGTACGGACCAGTCTGGGTAGACCCATCGGACCTACAGACTACTGTTTGACTTGGCAGTGGTCGGCCAACCATTGTCAGGTCTCGCCTTCGGGCCACACAACCCAGTCATGTGGGGGTAATACATGACAACAGCCAGCTAACCTACCAGGATTGTTTTATATTATTATTAGTATATGAGATGAGACATGTATGTTTTCCCAGATTTGATAAACAGTATTGAATATGTTATGTATGGTATATGTAGAACACATAATACTCATGTTGCCACACACTGGTATTAGTTTATTTCCCTTACTGAGAGGTGTCTCACCCCTAAATCTTATTAACTTTTCAGGAGCCCCTAATAGGGGAGCGGGAAAAGCCCCGCTGATCTAGATTAGTTGTTTGCCTTCTTTGGAAGGGTAAGTTTTTGGTAGGGACAGTTAGGTTTTGTGGGGATTGTCCATAGATTTCATTTTTGAGATGTATATAATGTGAGATAGTAATTGTAGTGACTTTGGTATGTGTTATGCACATTATGATGAGATGTATATGATTTTATACTTTCTATTGCGTAGGCTTCTGCTGTATGTTTTGTTATATCCCTGGTGCCCACGGGCTCAGGTAGATTGTGACCTACTGAGTTGGAATGTATGATGTGATGATAATTTATTTATATAAAATATATATATATATATATATATGTGAAAAAGGAGCAGGTCGTTACAGAAATGATCTTGGAGATATATGTATTTGTGGAAATGCAGGTGTTGGATGAATTATATGGAATTTAGATAGAGATAGTAAACTCTGGTATATTACGGTATTATGGTATTACGTTTATAGAGATTATGATTATGTTTTTCCGCTGCGTATGTTATGAATTATGATTTATCAGGATATTATCAGGTATAACACACCAGACCATTACGATAATAGTCCTATTAATTTCTCAATTAATTTTTAAGTACTTGCTTTTTTTTTATTTAAAAGAAGATTGAACCTCTTTTATTGCTTGTGGATCTATGACAAAATATTTAAAAGTTTGACCATTCAAAGGTCAAGTGTTCCAATTGTCTAAATTAAGATAGCAAATAATTTTCTCATACTAAAATATACATACACTATTCATATAAAACAAATTTATTTTTATATTAAAAACTGATGATATCCTAAATACTACTCTAATTTCTATTAATCCTAAATAATAATAAAATTTTAGCAAGTTAAGTGTTCACTCTTTCGTACATCATCGCAATTATCCATTATTTTAATTAATCACTTTTCTTCATTTATTTATTTACTATCATCATTTATTATTATTATTATTATTATTATTATTATTCAATTGGTATTTTAGAAGTTTTACTCTTATTCTCTTTCTGTTTTTCTTTAAGTGCTAGACCAACCCTATTGTCACATTGAGCTAGACCAAGGATTTCTTCCTTCCTTTCTATGAAGAACTTCATTTTCAATCAATCATTCAATTTTGAAAAGTGCAGTTGGATGTCCCTTGGGCATTAAAAGTAAAATGACTCGGACATGGTCATCATAACCTCATATACCACTTGGGCAATTTCATTTTGTTTTGCTCCCCCAAATTTCAAAGTAGTTTACATTTTTAGAATTAATTCTGAAAATGATCTTTTTTTTTTCGAATGATCTACTAAGAATTAGAAGTCCAAGTACAAGTCAGGTCACAGTCAGAGTGTGACACCTAACTAAATTATTATAAAATTTAAAACTTAAGTTGAATGGTTACTTTTGTTATTAATTACAGATCCAGCTAGATAAAATGATGTATGTTTTTGGTAAGTTTTTGTCCCATACCAATTTATTCACGTAGGCCAATTAAGAAGTGATGCACATCTTCCACTTTACGCCACTTTTAAGTTTAGAAGTCAAAACTTTCCTAAGGAAAATCATGAATTCTAATGAAAGCCTCTTAAAGAACCTTTTAAAACCAAATTAATTTATTTAAGTAATGATCTATTCTAAATTGACCTCTTTTATTTTTATTGGAAATTTTTTGTTTGAAAATATCTATTATCAAAGTTCAATGTATGCCTATTTATGCCCCTGTTTACTTCAAGTTTAACCCTATGTTTCAAGAGACTTTAGATTTAGAGTTGTATATTTGAATACTATTTAATATAAAATTGTATTAAAATTTATCCAAATTGGCCCAAATCCAAATCTAATGTTTGAAATTTATGCACTTAAGTGCAGCGGAAGACAATTTTGTGTTAAAAGAAAAAGAAAATGAAAGAGGTTGACTTGAGTGTAGAAACTCGTAGGTAGTGTTTGAGAGTAAAGATTTCGGACCTTAGATTTAGATTTGGTTGGATTTAGACAAATATCAATATAATTTTATATATCATCTTATTCAAATCTAATACAACTTTAAATCCAAAATCTCTCTAGACATAGGGGTAATATAACCTTCCAATGCTTGAGTTGATACTTTCAAACTAAGAAAGAGGTTCTACTTAATTTATAAAGTTGAGGATTCTCAAATATTTAAAAGCACTACACATGGTGTATGATGTCATGTTAGCGTGAACAAATTAACCTTTTAATGTAAAAAAAAATTATGAAATTTAAATTCAAAAGGAAGGAACTACTTGGGTTTTTTGAGGGGAGAAGAGGCCTTAGACAAGGGGATCTCCTATCTCCTTTGCTGTTTGTTCTATGTTTGGAGTACCTTTCAAGGTTGCTGAAGACGCTGAAGAATAATTTTGAATTTAAGACCATCCCAACTGTGGTAGTTTAAAGATCACACATCTGGCATTCGCAGATGATTTGATACTGTTTGCTAGAAGGATCCTATGTCTATGGAGTGATGTAGGAAGTTTCTAGGAACCCTAGTCCTACCAAAGACCCCTCACAAATGTGCACACATTAGATACACTCTAAGATGCAAATTTAATTAACGACAATGAACAATATAAACTATATGCAAAAACTACAAGTTGTGGAAAATTCAAAAAGTTATAAGATTCACATAAACTTGTCCTTAAGGACCCAATCAAGTAGGATAAGATAATCACTTGAAAGATGGTAGATTCAAGCTTTAAAATTAAGCTAAAACATGCAAATTTTATATCCATAGAATAAGACACAATCAAGCATTCAAGTGTTGAAAATCTTCTTGGCTTTGAAAAGTTTTTCTACAAAGTTTGTTCAAAGATATGCAATGGATTTTTTGAAAAGGCTATTGGAAGATGAATATTATATTGACTATCTAGGGTGTATTTTGAAAGTGTTTGAAATGGGCTTACTGAAATGATTCGGAATGATGAACACAGCACGCTTGAACCTTGTTCGATATCCAGAATAATGATTCTCGGCGTTACTTGGGGTTGTGATTGATCCACTTGATTGTTAAGGCAATAATCTCACACAATAACTACTGGAATGGTAATATAGAGAATGGAGAATGATAATTTCGTTGCCTCTCACCACTTAATCTCCAAAGGAGAAGGGATGTGATCTCTCACCACTTACTCACAAAGAGGGAACAAGCTTTAAGCTTAAGCACAAGGCAATAACTCTTGATTCAATTCAAAATACTTAATGTCCCTAATAACTTACATGTCCAGCTATATATAGAGATGTTGGAACAAACCTCCAACCATAGGTAAATAAAATATAACAAAGTTTTGAATGAAAAATGATAAAGTGAAACTAAAAGTCAAAAAATGCAGAAATTTTAAAACAAATGGTCTAATTATTCGGCCTTCCAGATGTCCAATAATTTGAATTATCTCACCTACCATATACCAAATTAAAGATATGGAAGTCTTCTCTTCAACACGCTTTGAACCACTCCATTTGGAATTTTGTAGAGAAAGTTATGACATATTTGGTAAAGATGTATAGTTGTCCATGTGATGCAAAATTTCTAGATGAATGACTACTGTTATTAGGCTGCCAACTCGTGTACACTTTTAACTTTATATGTTTCCCTATATCCAAAGAAAGGTATGTGAGCCTTCTTTTCATCCCAATTAGAATCATGTTATTTGAGCATTTGTAGATGAAGTTATGCATTTTTTTGTAAAGGTGGGAAGTTGCCTTCATCCTAGCAAATGTATCCACGTGACACCATCTCAGCGAATGTTATGTTTGGGGAATGTTGATTCCCATCATGGAGTTTATCATGGATTGCCTCAATAGATTCTTTGAATTCTCTGGTCTAAAGGCAAATAGTTTGAAATCTAATATGTATACTACAGGGATTAGGGGCAGTGAGCTAGAGGAGATCAAAAGGCTAACAGGCTTTGCAGAATGGGAATTTCCTTTGAAGTAACTTGGTATTTTCTTGGCATCTACAAGGCTTATTTCTGTTTTCTATGCTTCCCAGGTGAACAAGAATGCTAGGCTATTTAGTGTTTGGCTAGGACATACAATTTCCTATGCAGGTAAGCTTGAATTGATTAACTCGATCATTCAAGGAGTAGAATGTTTTTGGCTCTCAATTTTCCACATTCCTAAGGCAGTTTTGGGTCACATTGTGAAGCGGTGTCATTCCTTTTTATGGGGAGGAAGTAAGAAACCCTTGTTGGTTTAGAAGGAAGTCTGCCTACCTAAGGAAGAGGGTGGTCTAGGGATGTTAGACCTTATCACTTGGAACAAGGCCCTTCTAACTAGGGCCCTCTAGAATATTCATAGTAATAAAGATACTCTTAAGCATTCATTTGTCCTCTAGCTGGGGGTTAAGGGGAAGTTGTACGCTAATAATAAGTTGCATGGAGATGGAGTGGACCAGAACTGTGTAGTGTGCAAGGCTGATGTTGAAACAGTGGAGCACTTATTCTTCAAACGCAGATTTTCTACAGTGGTGTGCAAAATTATTCAAGCTTGGCCGGGGCGTGTTAATGTGGCGGTATGCTCAGATACCGCTCGTCGGCCCAGCCGAGAGTATAAAGAGACAGAGAGGGGGGGGGAATGGACTCTTTTCGCATATTTTGGTTTTCTCTACAAAATAATAACTCTTGGCAAGATCACAAGCAATTATATCATAATATATAATATAAAATCATGCACAAGACACAAATTAAAGACTATAGGGATAGAAAGCTTAACACCGGTATTTTTACGTGATTTGGCACCAAGACTACGTCCACGCCTTAGCACCAAGCCAAGGATTCCACAATCCACTATAAATCTCCTTCACCAGTGGAGAAGCCTTACAACTCATGAACAAATCCCTACACTTGGGAACAAATCCCTACCATGCTCACCAAGAGCCACAAGGATCACCAAGATGTCTTGCAAGTTCGGTTCACAAAGAATCTTCACCAAATAGTTAACAAAGAACCTTACAACAGGAAGATGATTACAATAAAATGCTCCTTATTGAGCTGATATCAAATACAATTCAAACCTCACACTATTCTCTCAAGGAATGATTCAAACAAGATAAATGAGCAAGAGAGATTGAGCACTTATGATGAATAACTGAAATGCAAAGTGTAAAGTGCTTAGGCTTTAGTATTCAAAGATATGTTTGACTAAAATGATCAAAACCCATACTAAACAAGTCTAAGTACTTGTATTTATAGCCAAAAACCCCCAGTTAGTTGTTATTGGACCGTTGGGAGCAAATCCCAAAAAAAACTAGTTGTTTTCTAGCCATTGGTGCATTGTTCACGATGTGCATCATTGACTATTGACCCCCACTCGTCAACTAGTGGCCCATATTGGTCGACTAGTAGCATTTTACCAGCAATCGTTAATATTCTTTCTAGAATCATCAACGAATTGCACCCAATCGTCGACGAGTGCCTGAAATCAAAAAATTCATCAACATGAAAGTTGTGAGATGTTTTCTTAGCTTTCCATAGACACCAAGAATGTATTTTTAGAATTTTCTAGCAAAATTTATCTGCCAAATACCAAAGGGTGTTCAGGAAATTTGATAGGTGCATAATTGAGGTTTTGAACCCAACCAGGACCAAGTTTTTTAAAAGATTATAACACTAATATAATTTAAAACTTGTTCTTATGAAATTTATTTTGAATATAAGATATCTTATTTATGAAAGCATATTTGAAAGCTCATTTTGATATCTTATATGCTTAGTATGTCTTTTATAAAAGTATACTTGACTTTCTTGAGGCTTTAGGACATAAAACATGTTTTGTCAAAGTTGGGACTAAGTATGAAAAAGTTTATAAAACCAAAATGATGAAAACTTGTCCCTTTGAAAACTTATTTTGAATTTAGGATTCTTTTGACAAACTCTTAAATTTAACTTTGAAAACTATGAAAGGTGAGTTTGTAACTTAAGTGAGATCTTCTAAACTCATGTGTCCTAGTATGCATGCATTTTGCTCAACTCTTACTCACAAATCATGTGAAAAAAAAAAACCGCAAGAGTTACAAAATATACTACCTCACACAATCTCTATTACATAAATTTCAATATCAAACTTCCTTGGATTGTGCTTGGGTCCTTCTGAGTGAGTGTCCATCCGATCTTTCCTTCTTGACGTCTACTTGGTCCAATCTTTGCCTTTGATCTAGTATTTCATGTAATTTTCACTTGAACCTGTACTATATATGATCAGCAAAGATGGAATGCACTAGGAACAATAAATAGGTTAGTATCATCAAAGCATATTAATCATGATTATGTAACCCTCAAGGTTAACAAGGTGGACTAGAGCCATGTCAACTTTGAAAGTTGCACTTAAATGGCTTTGTAAGCTAGGAAGCAAAAGGAACAGGGTGAAGTTGGTGGCTAAAAGAATATGCTTGGCTACCACAGTGTACTTTATATGGCATTTCAAGAACAAGTGTAAGTTTGAAGGCTTAAGTATTAAACTTGAGGATGTGTTTAAGGTGATCTAGATGCAACATATAAAGTTCTTCATAATAGATTCTCATGGTTTTCTATTGATTGGGGTTTAAGATATATGGATAGCCTTGAGCCTCTGGGTATGTCCAGGTTTGTGTAGCTTGCTTTTTGATTATTGTTTTGCAATTGTTGTGGGGGCTTGTTGGGGTGAGCATAATTCGGTGAAAACCGAATTAACCGGATTAACCGGCTGAAATTGGTCGGTTCGGTTCGGGTAAAAAATCCGGTTCGGTCGGTTCAGTTAAAATTATACAAACTTTCGGTTAATCGGTTTCGGTTCGGTTAACGGTTAAAAAAATATCGGTTAACCGAATTACTAATATTTCATATTTTTAATATAATTTATAATAGGGTGGTCCGTGGTCGGGCAGGGCAATGAACTGAGTGAAGTGTGACTGTGTGAACACTGAACAGCTGCAACAGCAGTCGGGCGACTTGGGGCCTCGGGCTTGGCCGCTGCCTGCTTGGGGGCCTGGGGCTGGGGGGAAAAAGGCTTCGTTCACAACTTCACACTTCACACTCACAGACTCATAGTGGGGAATTTGGGGATTTCCGGATTGGGGATTAGAGTTAGGGTTTCTCACTTTCTCAGTTTCTCTGCGCTCTGCGCCTCTGCCGAGTGCCGATCTACCCTGCATGGCGCACGCCCGCAGGCCGCAACTATCCTACCTCTCCATCAGACTAGTGGACCACCTCTCGGAGTCGGCACCAGCTCACCGTGCAAACCCGAACCCCAGTAACTCCTCCTCCTCCTCATACTCCTCACTTTCTCAGTTTCTCTGCGCTCTGCGCCTCTGCTGAGTGCCGATCTGCCCCGCACAGCGCACGCCCGCAGCCGCAACTCTCCTACCTCTCCATCGGACCAGTGGACCACCTATCGGAGTCGGCACCAGCTCACCGTGCAAACTCGGACCCCAGTAACTCCTCCTCCTCCTCCTCCTCCTCGTCTTTCGTCTTCTTCTTCTTCTTCTTCTTCTTCTTCTTCTTCTTCTTCTTCTTCCATTTTGTTATTATATTTATGTGTGTGCGTTTTAAATAATTTCGGTTAAAATCGATTAATCGAATTACTCATTCGAGTAATTCGGTCAGGTCCGGTTCGGTTTCCTCCTCCAATTCGGTCAGTTCGGTTAATGATTTTATTTAACTGAATTTTTCGGTTAATTCGGTTAATTACCCGAATTTGACCGAACTGACCGTTTGCTCACCCCTAGGGGCTTGACTTCCCCTTTGCTTGGGTATGTCCAATGTATATTGTACATATCTATTTAATCAATACAATTTACTCATTATTAATAAAAAAAAAGGCATAAGGATGCTCTAATATGCTTATCCTAATTTTTGGTAAATGCAAATAAACTAAATTAATTATATTTGTATAGACCAATTAAATATATTATTTTACATTTTAAATTTTTAAAATTTTTTTGTTTCTTAAAGTATGAATTTTTTAGTATTTTATGGTACATTTTTTTAAAATTTTAATAAGCATTAGAAATTAGTAGAAAAATAATCAATTATCTTATTCGGTTTTGTTGTTCTTCCTAATTCAGGATCATAATAACAATCCTTCAATTTGCAGAAAAAAAAAATTATAAATGAATTTATAGCATGTTTCAAAATGTAAACTATATGATCTACTATTATTTTTGAGTGTTTAAAATTTTTTTTGAATGTTGTCATCTTTAAATTTAGTAAAATTTAGCTAGAATCGTAGTTTTTAATTTGAGTGCCATGTCTTTGTAAATGATAAAAAAATAATGGAAATGACTTTGATCACGTTTTTTGAAAAAAAAAAATTTATTCGGAGAAACAAGGATAACATAGATGACGATTGTGCATATAACTTCAACCTAAATTAATCGGGAGTACTTTGTGAAGCCTAATAAGATACGATAGACACTATTTCATTATAATAGGTTGAGACTATTACATTCAATTTTTCTTGACTAGAGAAAAAAAATTTTAAAGTAAAAAAAAATCAAACTCCAAAGACTTTTATGTTCTTAATGAGCAAAAAATTATCATTTTTAGCCCTCACGGACATGACGTGGTGGAAAGGCATCATCGCGTAAGAAGGAGTATTGAAAGTTCATCTCCATATAGATATACTCACGGAGCCAATGGTACCTATGCATGGTGAAAGTTTACTTTGTGAGCCGGTGGGGACTATAGATGATGAGAGTTCGTTTTGTGAGTGAGCGGGACCGTGGATGGTAAGAGTTCTCTATGAGTCAGCGAGAACCGTGGATGGTAATGGAGATATGTTTCGGGGTTCGGGTTGGCTGAATGTCCAACTGATGCACAGAAGTCGTGTCTGCATTCAAACTTTACCCTGATTAGCGAGACCTAGGGGTGGAGGACGCTGATCCATAGGTTTGGTGTCGCACCACGAGGTCCAAAGGGCTCGTTGGTGGCTAAAGTTCTTATGTAATAAAAAAAATTTATTATTCTTAATCGCTTACTGTTTTTTGGTCAGATAAAATTTATTGGGTTTAAGTTATACATATAGAGATAACTTATTTCCATTCAATATTTTTTCGTACACTTCATTGAATTCAAATTTAAAATCTAAATCTTGTGTTATGCCCAATTTATTATGTCTTAAATTCTTATATATTACATTTGTGATTACAAAAGGTATATTACAAATTTTAACCAATGAAATGTTGGGGTAAATAGAATTGATCATCTTATTTCCTTCACAAACTAGGGAGCAAGTCATGATTTTCCCAAGCCATGGAATTAAGTTTTGGGTAAAAAAAATGGGATGCTGGTCCGGCCGCAATCATTTTTACTTCATCAAAAAGTACAAATGGGAAAGGGATATGGGAGCCAAGTGCCTCAGTGTGGGCCATAATTTCAGCACAATAATTATTGTACAGGCTAGATTAAATGACTTATTAATTAATTAATTTGTTTATTTATTTTTAAATTTGGCAATTTACAAATGCCTTGGCAAGCAGCCATATTCCAATCCTACCCTCCCTAGGCCCCTCCCCCTTAACCCGTTCATTTCCTTTGGGTGTTGAACCCATTATGACAATATATGAGAACTGGGAGACGAATCATGAAGTGACAGCTCAAGCTTATACAATTTTATTATGAATATTAAAAAATATTGAATCACGTAGACTCGTGATGACATAGGCTTATGTCATAATAGGGTATATTAATAGATATAATATAAGTTTCCCGCTGCATTTACTAATATCTTACCATATAAACTTTATCATTATGGGTCCACATCACATAATGTTAGAGAATTCAACCTTAAAACTTAGGTATCAAGGAAAGAGAGTTAAGAGAATCTTATATTGATTTTGGAACTAATCATAGAAATGATGTGGGATTGAACGCATACTAATATTCCCTTTTGAGTCCATAGGAAAAATGAAGCGAGAAGAAGTCCAACCCACGGAAGAGCCAAGCAGCCCAAGGCCCAACTCTGATACCATGTTAGAGAATTCATCCTCAAAACCTAAGTATTAAGGAGAGAGAGTTAAGATGATCTTATATTAACTTTGGAACTACTTACAGAGACGATGTGAGATTGGACGCACACTAATACATGGTATGACTCTGAATATTAAATATTGTATTTGTATGTGTGTGAAATAGGATAAAGTTTTTTTTTCTTAGACATTATAAAACTTATTTTTACGCAGAATTCGCCCCTTCTCTCTTTCTACTAAAAAAAATTTATCGTTATGTGTTTAGTGTCATAGACCTATAGTATCAAGAGCTCATGTAATAGTAATAGAATAAGTGAAAAGAATAGGACTCATCTTATTTGTTGTGATATGGATCAAATAATTAAGATGCACAGTAGAATAAATACAAGAAGTAAATGAAAACACAACCATAAAATATAATTAACAAGAGCAACAACAAGATTTATGTGGTTCGGCAGAACCTACATCCATGGAAGCAATGACACAAGAATTTTACTAAGGAAAGTTCAAAGTACACAATACACTTATCAAATGATCATACTCTCCATCAATATATGCCCAGAATGACATATATAATTGCCTCTCGGATGTTCCCCTCCAATTACTCAACCACCCCAACGTTTAAATTCAAAATTCAAAAAACTGCTCACAGCCCAGGTGCATTCATTGACGAGTACATGAGATTTGTTGACGATCCAGAGAAAGCCACTCGTCGACAAGAACATGACATTCGTCGACGAGTCTATTTTATGTTTTTTATGTTTTTCTTCCTTCTTTGTTTAAGAAATCCAAAGTATAAGAGTCATGCACCATAAAAAATAATCTCCACCTTGGCGATTTTATGCCTCTTAGGAGAATCCTGAAAAACATATCTAACTGCTCCACCTTGAACTTGAACCGCTCAGTTGGGTTTGTCTCCCTTCTATCAATTAGAGACATGAAGTAAGTCTAAGTAATGCTTGAACTTCTCAGAAGTAACCGATTTCATTAGAATATCCGCTACATTTTTAGATGTGTGAATTTTTTCCAACACAAGCTCACCCGAAGCAATCAATTCTCAAATCCTGTGGAACCTCACATCAATATGTTTGGTTCTAGCATGGTATATCTGATTTTTTGTTAAGTAAATGATACTTTGGCTATCACAATGCAACACCACTCCATTTTTCTGCAATCCCAACTCTCTGACTAAATAGGTAAGCCATAAGGCCTCCTTTGCAGCTTTGGCAACTATCATATATTCCACCTCAGTCGTAGATAATGCTACCATACTGTACCATGGATCTCCAACATATCAGTCCTCCTACAAGGGTAAACACATATCCCATTGTAGATCTTCTGTCATCCCTATCTCCAGCATAATCAGCATTTACAAATCCCATAACTGAAGGACAACCCTATTATTTGCCGAATATGATGTCATATCCTGATGTACCCCATAAATATCGGAGTATCCATTTGATGACTTCCCGATGTTGTCTTCCTGGATTAGAGAGAAATTTACTTACCACGCTTACCGCATGAGCCAAATCTAGCCTCGTACACACCATGGCATACATTAGACTCCCTATAGAACTAGCATAGGGGACCTTTGACATGTCCTGGATTTCCTCATCTGTACTTGGGTAATCTGCAGTAGACAACTTGAAATGATTCGCTAGAGGTGTACACACCAGTTTTGCATCAGCCATGCTAAACCTCTCCAACACCTTTTGTACATAATCGCCCTTAGATAGCCATAATCTCCTTACAATTCTGTCACGATGAATCTCCATCCCAAGTATTTTCTTGGTCCAGCCAAGATCCTTCATGTCAAATTCCTTATACAATAGGTCCTTTAACTGATTCACCTCAGTTAAATCTTTTTCAGCTATCAACATATCATCGACGTACAATAACAAAAAAAGAAAAAAGAGAATCATTCTTAAACTTGTTCACATATATGCACCAGTCATACTCACACCTCTTGTAGTCAATCTTGATCATGTAAGAATCAAACAGTTTATACCACTACCTTAGAGATTGTTTCAGCCTATAAAGATATTTCTTCAACTTGCAAACAAAATTTTCTTTTCTCAGTTCAATGAATCCCTTCAGCTGTACCATGTAGATTTGTTCCTCCAAGTCACCATGAAGAAACGTTGTCTTCACGTCCATTTGTTCCAAATGAAGATTATAATTGGCTACCAACCCTAACACAATTCTGATAGAAGTATGTCAGACCACTAGAGAAAAGATCTCATCATAATCTATCCCCTTCTTCTATGAGTATCCTTTTGCTACCAACCGTACATTGAATTTCTCTCCCTCCTTTTTTGAAATTGCTTCCTTCTTCCTATATACCCATTTGCAACCTATCGGTCTCTTCCCATATGGAAGCTCCACCAAATCCCAAGTTTGGTTCTTATGTAATGATTCCAACTCCTCAATCATCGCACCTATCCACCTATCTTTCTCCTGACCGTGCACTGCCTCTTGAAATGTAGTTGGATTGTTGCAACTAGTAAGGAAAACGTAAGATAGCAACTCTTCAAATCCATACCTTGGTGGAGGTCTGATAGTGCGTCTAGATCTCTGTATAGGAATATCGTCGATTGCTGGTTTCCTAAGCTAGAGCTCCCTGCAACCATAGGACCATGATCATCATTTCCATTTCCCTGAGCTTCCAACTCCACCTGCACAACATTTTCATCACTACTCCAGCTTTCTAGCTCTTGTTTCTATTCATCACACTCTTGAGTATGCTTCACCATAGCCTTCTCATCAAAGACTACATCCCTATTGATCACCACCTTGTTTGCCACTGGGTCCCATAGCTTATATCCCTTTGCACCCTCTAAATATCTCAAAAAGATGCAACGAAGAGACTTTGGGTCAAGCTTAGACCTCTACTCACTAGATACGTGAACATATACTAGACACCAAAATACCTTCAATCCAGAGTAGTCTACTGCATTTCCCGTCCAAACCTCTTCTGTCACTCTACCCTCTAGTGACGCTCTTAGTGATCAGTTTATCAAAAA